>NC_081569.1:123609484-123839779 GCF_022355385.1 Mustela nigripes | reverse complement strand
AAGAAAGAAAGAAAAAAACAAAAAGAAAAGAAAAAGAAAAAAAAAAAGAAAAGAAAAGAAAAGAATTTAAAAAAAAAAGAAAACACCTTTCAGAAAGCGGTTGTTTTTCTGTTTCCAGAATTGCTGTTCTTCTTCTCTTCGATCTGCCGATGGATTTTCAGGTGTTTGCAATCTTTAGATAAGCTATCTAGCTGATCTCCGGCTAGCTGAAGCAGTCTCAGCTTGCTACTTCTCCGCCATCTTGACTCCTCCCCAGAAAGTTATTTTTTTAAAAAAATCTGAAACTATTTGTGGATGTTCTTGAGTTTGAAATATTCCTTTGATCAAAATCTCTAGGTCAAAATCTTATCCCATTTCAAACAGACCGCTTTTCAGTTTGAGTTCATGTAAAGAGAAATTTACAGGACTCCTGAAGTTGAACAAGCCTGAATGTAAGTGTATCCAAAGGACATATTAATTGCTCTTATGTGTCTGAGATTTTGAGCATAACTAAGAATACTGATGAGTAGTTCTATATTGATTTCACTTAATGACACAACTTTTAAAAAAAAAATTAATTAAGGATACAACTTCTTAAAAATTATCCCTTAAAGTGAAATTGAGCCTTAATTAGATGTCAAGTGTCAAATGTAAACTTCTACATTGACATAATTGTTTTCTTTTTTTTTTTTTTAAAGATTTTATTTATTTATTTGACAAAGAGAGACACAGAGAAAAAGGAACAGAAGCAGGAGGAGTGGGAGAGGGAGAAGCAGACTCCCTGCTGAGCAGCAAGCCTGATGTCGGCCTTGATCCCAGCACCCTGGTATCATGACCTGAGCTGAAGGCAGATGCTTAACAACTGAGCCACCCAGGCACCCTAACACAATTGTTTTTCAATATTATACACTGGCATTCTATAAAGGAGGGAGACTATAAATGAATGAAGAATGCTTTGAGAAGGAATCCAAATGAGTATTATTTGATTGCAAGTGTATGTCCTATATAACCTAACTTTGGAAAATGACATCAGTGTTAAAGGCAGAAAAAATAAATGTCCTGAAAAGGGCTCCAAACTAATGAGAAACCTTACTGGCAGATTCTAATGGCACCCTTGCTATTCAGCAAAACTGTAAGCTATGTTAAACTTCTTGTTGAAAGGTTCCCAATAGCATATTATACGGTAGTCTAGAAAAATTTCTAGTCAGTGTTGAGCTTAAATTGATGTGTGACAGTTTGGGAATCCATGTTATCCTTTGAATAAAGGATGTACTACTTACAAATTATTGAAAATATTTCAACTATTTAAATACAATAATCATAAATATTTTATGAACTTGTTTAATTGGGAGAACCAATTAGAACTAGAGATTAGGGTCTCCTTTTTTTTTTTGGAATTGGTGCTGGGTATAAAGAATACTAGACACATAAAATTGGGTAAGTATCATCGAAAAAGGAAGCTTTTTCAGTCATCATTTCTATAGTTCAGTACTCAGGAAGCTGTGCTTGGCAAAGAGGGCTAGATTTACTAAATTTAAACTGTTAACCTTAAAAATAAACTATCAGGGATTTGACTGAAAATGGGTTTATTTGACCAAAAAATAGGTTTTTTTCAGGAATTGCGGGGATTGCAATTCAGGACAAGCGATCTGTGGCAAAACCATAGGCAATTCCAGAAATTAAACAAGAGGACCATTCTTCTACAGAGGAAAGGGATGGGGTCGGTGGGGGTTGGGGGGGGCGTTCAGAAGAACTGTTATAAACAAAAATTCCACTGGAGTAAACTAGGAGTTGGAAGTGCAGTGGTCTTTCCTTGGCTGAATTGTGACTGTCTCTTTGCCTGGACTATTTTCTGTAGATAAGACATTGTTTCTTCCTTCCACTGGGGTAATAGAGTACAGACTTCTTCCTGCTGGGAATGTAAGGTATGACCCTGCCTTTTGGAGTCTGCAATTAACAGCAGAGGTAGGGCCTGAGAGCGCCCCCTTCTGGCCTCCTGGCACCATTTCCCTTCCTTGAATTTCACAAAATTTATAAAACCTAGGCCCCGGTGCTACTCAGATTAGATTGATACCTATCATCCCCATGGATAGGATCATTCATGTTCTAGCACCCGGGGAAGCATAGCAGTAAGGACTACACTCTGATACTTGACAATACTTGGAGTGTGGCAAGCGAAGGCAATGGTCATATTGAATTTCAGGAGGATGTATTTTTTTCCATTAGCAAATTTAAAGTTTCAAACTAAGACTGTTCTTTATTCAGAAACAGTACTGTTATGAGGGTCTCCTTTATTGTTCATTAATGTCTTCTAAACCTCAGTAACAGTGATGAGCAACCGTTTGCAGTCAGAACTGGAGAGCTGTGTTCATTTATGCAGTACTAACCCCTGTGCTCACAGGCCACGTAGAGTACCAGGGAGTAGTCAGGTAATGCTATCCTAGTCCATCTACTTCCCATCCCCTCCCCCTCCACATACTCTTTCCTTGTGTGCTTTTGTAAGGCTGCTTCAGAAACAGTCACCAAAGACCTCTTTTGGTTGATAGTGGTATGGAACAAATTTTTAACATCATTTCCTAGTTATCAGGACCTGTTGATAACTCCTTCCTGTTTTCCTCTTGTTAATAATCTCCCTATAGGGACAAAAAGCCTTCATGAAGGCTTTTCTGAAGACGAACTATAGAGTGCATAATGGAATCTATAGTGATGGCTTGAATTGTTTTCCCTGTGTATGTGGACATATTGATCCTTATGGTTTATGGAGTCAGACAAGGGTTTGATTCCCAGAGAGTTTTCATTGTGCTTTCTCAGGCCAAGATACTGAGCTTTTACGGGTCTCTTTTCTCATGTATAAAACGTGAGTAGTATGAGGCTTAAATGAGATAACATGCATGCAATATGAACATGACAGGGAGTGTTTTAGAAGTAGGGGCCTGGAGGACCAGAGAGGAAAATATCCATTCTGATTTTGAAAGCTGGGAAAGATGTCCCAGTAATTTTAGAAGAAATACAGATATCAAAACGTAACAGACTCACCTTCTTAGAAATAGAATTACAAAGGTACATAGATGAGTGATCCAATTCCAAGAACGCAAAATTGAGCTTCTATTAAAGGAGAGCCAGGCATTGGGGGAAGAGCTAAAAACAGAAAAAAACAAATGCAGAATTGACCACAAAATCCTGGGATAGCTGAAGCAAGGCATACATTAGAAACTCAAGAACCCTGGGATAGGAGGCCTATCAATGATAAGGACACCTACAAGACTGATGTTCTGTGTGATTCTATGCCCACAGTAAATTGTCCTCTTAACATTGTATCGTTCCATAGGTTTTTAGACTATATTTTGAAAGCAAGCTTGCAAGTGGAGAAGCAGTGTTTATTTACTTTGGCCTACTTTCTCTGTATGTTTTGAGTGACAACTTGTAATAATTAGGGTGTTAACTACACACGGGTTATAATAGTGATGCATCATTAATACATGTAAATGAAAAATTCTCAAAGGGTCTTGTAATTCTTTCCCAACTCTGAGCTGCACATCCATGGGGAGCGTTGCATCCCTTATAGTAGCACACGAGAAGTACAAATTACTGGTAAGTGTGAATAAAACAGACTCGAACCTGTGCCTCCACTTTGTGATTGCAGGCTACTGCTAGCTGTGTGGCCTCTGTATCTCCATCCTTTGACGCTGTTGCTATTTTGTGAAATGTGGAAGACTTTGCAGACCTTATCATAAACTCAATGAAACTAATTATTTGGAGAAGACAATCAGGGCCATCTAGTTCAATACTTCAGACAAAGAATAGATTGTTTGCCTTGCAGTGTTCAGAATTTGGGGGGTACTCGCCCCTCCCCTCTCCCACCATGACTGTTTCATTCTCTCCTACTTTAAATTAATCTAATTATTAGCAGTTTCTCTGATTTAATGTAAAATTCCAAATCTACTTCTCTATAGTTACTTCCTTAGTCCTTCTCATGTTCTTTGAAGCTACTCAGAATAAGTCAAATATGTCTTTCCTAGACAGATTTTAATAATGTTAAGAAATCACTTCTTGCTTCTATATCTCAGTCTACTTTTCATAGCTAGATGTATGTGATTCCTCCAACCTTCCTTCTAACACACGTCCCTAGTGCTTGTTTTTGAGTGAATAAGGATAGAGTGATTTAGAACCTCTATTATCTGCTTTCCTTTCTTTGGGATTCTAGAGAGTATTTTAGGTTTCTCTTCAAATAGGATGCCCAGAAGGAAAGATTATGCCACATTTTTTTTTTTTTTTCCTGATTACTCTTGAGTAGAACAAAAGTATCTACTTCTGGATGCCTGGGTGGTTCAGGGTTAAAGGCTCTGCCTTTGGCTCAGGTCATGATCCCAGGATCCTGGGATAGGCTCTGCTCAGCAGGGAGCTTGCTTCCTCCTCTCTCTCTGGCTGCTTCTCTACCTACTTGTGATCTCTCTCTGTCAAATAAAAAAATAAAATCTTTTTAAAAAAAGTATTTACTTCCTTGTTATGGAATTCATACTGCTATTATTATGCTATTATTATTATTATTCATACTGCTATTATTATGACCATATAATATATGCTATTATTATGAACATACATTAGTATGTTCTGGCCAGCATACCCTATTGTTGCTGTGTATTGGAACAGTAATTCTAGATCCTTCGCTTACGATCTTCTGGATGGTCACATCTCCCTCATTTTGCCCAGAAGTAATCAGAACACTGTAGATAGTAGTTTGTTCTAACTTAATGCTTGGGAAATATCTGGAAATGGATGAAAACAGAGGTATGTGTATTCCTGATTTGTAAAATTTATTATTGATAAATTCCATTACCATTTCTCCCAAAATCACCTGACAAAAAATAGCATCTGGAAAATAATGTTTACTCATGATCACTGAGAGGCCTATGGCGCCTTTTCACTAGAGATGACTAATGTCATGTCTGACCAAAAGGGCTACTAAGCTAGAAATATCATTCTTGAGTTAAAGAACACTTGGTATAATCTGTCTTTTGTTAACCAGGAGTTCATGGTCAGTGGGGATTAACAGCACATTTGCTATTTATTCTGCTTAATTCTTAGCTGAACTAATATCACCTGCTATGCTCTACTGTAGAGACTTTGAAAAAGCTCTGTTAATCCTGCTGTGATGATTCTAGTGTTAGGAAGTTCAGTGCACTTCTGTAATATGTATCTACAGGTGTCTGGTGAATATTTATTGATCTGTGGTAAGTTGGTCAGAGAGAAATAGATTTCTACCAATGTGTTATAGGTTTGGATTATTTTTTTAATTACATCTTTCATCATTAGTACAGTAACTTGTCACAGTGATGCTCTTTAGTTAATGACCTAGTTTTTATGAGATTCTTTTCTTTTTTTTTTTCCTGGTGTGTTTGTTTATTGCCTCACATAAAGTTATATGAGCTAAAGATAAGATTAAAGAATGGTGGATAAAGCAATGAAAAAATGTGCCCACTAATCTAGGACTTCTGAATAGTAATTAAAGTGGATGAGGAATCGAGCTGATGATGTGGCGGGGGATGGTATGTGTATACATTCACATAGGGTGAAATTTGACTAAAAGTTCTATACCTTGGATTTTTCTTAATTAACTAATCAAGAAGTGATACTCTGCATTCCCTTCATTCTTATCATGGAGCAGAGCAAGTCTGCCAGGACCTGGACAACTGGGGAGAGGCACTGATCATCAGAAAATGCATTAAAGGGCACAGATCATACAATAGGGTTTTTAAAGGAAATATCAGTATATTCATCCTTGATATGACAAATGGCCAGGAGCTGGATGTGGTTGAGTTGGTATTCCAAAGATGTGTCGTATCTCCCTGCGGGAAGATTATACTGTTCTTCCCTCCCTTCGCCCATATTCTTCCTATTGACATCCAGATTGGCTACATTGCTTGTTTTGGCTGATTGAATGTGTGCAGAAGTGATGCGTGTCCATTTCAAGTAGCAGTCTTTGGAATCATTTTGTGAAAATGGCTCTTTCTTCTACCACAAGATTAAGATGCTCCTAATTGTGGCTGTTTTTCAGCTCTGGACCCAGAATAGGATATGGAAGGCAGCCATTATTGACCCTGTGCTAGATATAAATGAAAGAAACCATTGTTATAAACTGTATGATACAGGTGCTTCATCACTTAAACAATAACCTTTCAGTGTTTCAAGCTGTGCACCAGAACAAAAGCACATTGCTTCATATTAAGTAGTAACTGTATAATTGCCAATTGTGTTAATTGGGAAATGCTTATGTTCTGCATAATTATTTGGGAAATGTATTAACAGAATTGTAATTGTTGGAGATCTTAATATATGCTTTAATTAAAATAGTGGACACAGCATATTCTTGGAAAATTGATTAGGATAACATGATCAAATTAACATTTAACTAGTAAGACTACAGTGAACTTTAAGAAGTTCAATGATTACACTTTTACATTTATGAGAA
This sequence comes from Mustela nigripes, assembly GCF_022355385.1. Taxonomy (NCBI): domain Eukaryota; kingdom Metazoa; phylum Chordata; class Mammalia; order Carnivora; family Mustelidae; genus Mustela; species Mustela nigripes. The sequence goes on along the minus strand of NC_081569.1, from coordinate 123,833,331 downwards.
AACATGTAGTAGGCTACATGGTTTCCCCCAAAGATACCTCCACATCCTAATCCTGACTATTACCTGCAGTGGCAAAGAGGAAATCTTGTATGGCAAAAGATGGGGTTAAATTAAGGACCTTGCAAGGAAGAGTTTATCCTGGAGTATCAGCTTGGGCTCTAAATACAATCCTGTGTTTCCTTAGAGAGGCAGAGGGAATTTTGAAACAGGTACACAAGATTTTCTAGATGTAAATGTGAAGATAGAGCAGAGCAGAGGCAGCAGGAAATTGGGCAATGCTGGCAGCCACTAGAAGGTGGAAGAGGGAAGGCACAGAATCCCTTAGAGTCTTCGGAGGGGGCACAGCCCGCAGGCAACCTGACATTTGGACTTCCGGTCTCCTGAACTGTGAGACAATAAACTTCTGTGGGTTGAAGCTGCCATGTTTGTGGTAAAGTTACAGCAGCCCTGTGAAACTAATATGTATAATAGACCAATGACCACCAAAGAGACCAGGAATTCTGGGAAACTTGTTAAAGATTTATTTATTTGAGAGAGAGAGCATATCTCACAGAAGAGTTTGTTTCTAGAAACAGATATATTGTACATTTTGACTCTAATCTTCTAAATGGAGTTGAAATCCTCTCTAAGTTTTCTTCCCTGTTGGTTAGCCGCATGTGTTACCATCATAGGTAATGGCATCCCACCTGTACTACCATACCAGGCCTCGACATACCATACTACATATTTAGATGAATGTCCTTTATATGATGGTGTTATTATGGACTGTATGTGTTTCCCTATGATTCTTAAAATCCTACCCCACAATGTGATGATATTTGGAGGTGAGTTGGGGTCTTTAGGAGTTAAATTTATAGGAGTTATGTGACACCAGACCCTTCTCCCCACTATGTGAAAATGTATCAAGAAACTTTCTACAAGTCGGAAGGAGAACCCTCATGGAGGAAACTAATCAACTGACACTTTGATCTTGGACTCACCAGCCTCCAGAACTGTGGGAAAATTCCCATAGAAGCCTCCCAGTTTGTGGTATTCTGTTACAGAAGCCCAAGCTAAGATGGATGATCATGTTTGTATCCGTGATTGTAACTAAATGTATAATATAGAAAATCAAATATTTATAACCTTGATTTTTATTAGTATTCTTCATTATAGATCTGTGAACATTCCCATTCTCATGGAGTCCACGCTGATACATTTAGATGTACAAACTTCAGATCGATCAGGATTTACGGTACTTGTTACTGCATTTCTAAATTCCTAGGGTTTATTGTTTTAAAGATGTGTCCTCATTCCCCTTCTTTAATGTTTGTATTATTCCAATCACATAGTTCATAAATGAGTGTAATTAAAATCTAAGCAAACTGTGACTGTTTGCTTTTACATGGATATATCTTCATGTTTGCTTTTACATGGATACAGAGAGGGAAGGATTATTATTTTAACCATAATGGTGGTGGTAATTATAGAAACACTCATACTGGCTTTAATGGAATCTCTAATTTTTCTTCTCCTACTCTCACAGGGCTAGTAAACACCTCCAGAGTTTAAACTACATGTTATAGTATGAAGTTGATTCTATTGCTTTAAAAATTGTATATAGTTATTGCAAACTTAATTTTTCCTAGTTTCATTGCCATTATGTTCAGCATTATGAAGATTTACTAAGGATCAACAAGGAATAGGAATAGCATTGGTGCTATTTTTTTAGGATATTTTGCCATCTATAATGAATTCACATATACCTTACCTGAGATTTATCTAAAGTAATTGGCAGTTGAAGTAAAGGTATAGCAATAAAAGATATGAAGTTCTGCATATTCCAAGAATTTATTCAGAGTTTCCTTCCACCTAACACAAAATATGGTAGAATGAAAATCAAAAGAATTCACTAAACAGATTTATTTCAGACTCAATAATATAGGCTTATTTTAAGTTTGCACTTAAATGTGGCACAGAGATCCTGATCCTAAATCCCTTGTTTTCTTAAATGACTTTTTAAAGCACTCGTGTCCTTTACTGTCCATGATCATACAGTATGGCAAAATGAAAATCTGGAATTTTCTTTAAGTATCCTAATAAAAAAAATCTTTTGTAGTAATTTCTGAGAGCTGTGAAGAATTCTAGGATTTTTGAGCTACAGGTTTATGTTTGTTTGTTTGTTTGTTTTTTAATTCAATAGGTTTTACTTTGTGGTCTAAAGTTCTATAGGGTGTGACAAATTTATAGACTTGTGTATTTACCACTACAGTCAAGATAGAGAACAATTCTGGCAATAAACGCTTCTGTTTTTTTTGTAACCAACACCATCCCACATGCTCTGTTTCTGGCAATTAGTGATCTGTACTCTATCTTTATGGATTTGCTTTCTCTAAAACATCAGACAAAATCCCATACAATAAGTAGTCTTTCATTTAGCAAAACACATTTGTGATCCATCTATATTCTGTGTATTGATGGTTCTTTTTTGTTTCCTGAAGAGCAGTCCATGCCATGATTATTTATGTACCCGCTTACCCGTTAAAGGATGTCAAAAGTTTTTAAGGTTTGCTATTTGTGCTGTAAACTTCAATGGCTTTTTACTGATGCCTAATGATTGACTTTTTACCTCCCCACCTCCCCAATGCTGAATCAACCTTGCAACTTTTGGAGGAAATCTCAGTTTGTGACGTATTATCTTTTCTACATATTGTTTGACATGCTGATAATTTGTTGAGGAGTTTTTGTACCACCTACGTTCCTGAGGGGTTGTTGGTGAAAGAAAGATTTTTCCTTGTGCAGTTAGTCCATTTGTAGAGCCTTCCATATCTTTTTGTACATCCAAGTTTCTGCCTACTCCCACAGTCCTTCTTCCTGTGGAACGCCCTTTACCATTTGAACATTTTATTTTAGTGTAGGTTTTCTAGCCATGAATGTTCTGCTTGTTTGTCTGAAAAGTTTTTTGTTTCTTCATTTAAATGTATTTTTTAAAGTTATATATTTCTGGACTGGCAGTTTCACCTTTTTGTTTCAGTACTATAAAAATATTACTTTATTATATATTTTTTTAATTTTTGATAAACATATATTTTTATCCCCAGGGGTACAGGTCTGTGAATCACCAGGTTTACACACTTCACAGCACTCACCAAATCACATACCCTCCCCAATGTCCATAATCACACCCCCTTCTCCCAAACCCCCTGCCCCCGGCAACCCTCAGTTTGTTTTGTGAGATTAAGAGTCACTTATGGTTTGTCTCCCTCCCAATCCCATCTTGTTTCATTTATTCTTCTTCTACCCACTTAAGCCTCCATGTTGTATCACCACTTCCTCATATCAGGGAGATCATATGATAGTTGTCTTTCTCTGCTTGACTTATTTCGCTAAGCATGATACGCTCTAGTTCCATCCACGTTGTTGCAAATGGCAAGATTTCATTTCTTTTGATGGCTGCATAGTATTCCATTGTGTATATATACCACATCTTCTTATATTTTTGTAGTTTCTGTTGAAGGGTCTATAATCCTCACCTACACTGTGTGTAAAATGTGTGTGTTTCTACTTGGAAGATTTTCTTGGTCTCTTCAACTGTTTGACTATGAGATCCCTAGTTGGTTGTGTTTTCTTGGCATTTATCTTCTTTTGGTGTTTCTTGATTTTGTATCCTTAATTGTGAAAAAATTTTTAGCCTTTATAAGTATTTTTCCTTGTTTTTCTCTTCTCCGTTTGTGATTTGAATCATATGTACCTATATTAGACTATTTGATATTGTCAGGTTTTGTGAATGCTCTGTTTCTCTACATCCTCTTTTTTTGTGTTCCAGTTTGGGAAATTTCTGTTGAGCTATCTTCTAGTTCACACTCTTCATCACCTGTGTCAAGGCTACCATTGACACTTTTTATCTGTTGCTATGTTCCTACCCTATCCCATTATTTCAAGTGATTCTCTCTCAGTTTCTATAATTCTACTGAAATTGTATCTTGCATATTTTGTAACTTTTGTTTAGTCTTTTTTTTTTTTTTAACATTCTGGGATAGTCCATCCACTGTGCCATATTTAAGTTCAATTCTACTGATTATTGGCGGTGCAATTTTTTTTTAATTGTTAATCTAGACATTTGTATAGTTCAATAGAGTCATGTAAAAATCATTCCACAGCATACATGTAAATCAAATTAGCATATTGCGTACTCTAAATACAGACATACCTTGGAGATATTGCAGGTTTCATTCCAGACCACCACAATAAAGCAATTATTATAATAAAGGGAGTCAAATGAATGTTTTGGTTCCCACTACACAGAAGTTATATTTATAGTACACTGTAGTCTAAGTGGCAATAGCATTGTGTCTAAAAGAAAATGTACATACCTTAAATTAAAAACAATGTGCTAAAAAAATGCTAACATAGTATGAGCTTTCAGCAAGGTAAAATCACTGATCACTGATCACGAGAACAAAAATATTAAATAAGTTTGAAATATTGTGGGAATTACAAAACTGAGAGACACAAAGTGAATAAGTGCTGTTGGAAAAAAGATGGCACCCTAGACTTGCTTCATACAGGGTTGCCACAAACCTTCAATTTGTAAAACTGGAATATCTCCAAAGCACAATAAAACAGGGCGTGCCTGTATATACAACTATTCAAAAGTATATATACTTTTCAACTATTCCTCAGGTGTTAAAAATAAACATTTTTTTTTTTTTTTATTCCTGGCTTTAGTTTCAAGATGGAGGTTCATCTAGCCCTGAATTGGACTGTGCTTAACACTGATTGGTGCAGGTTTTGCTCTGAGACTACCTTGTGCTTCAAATTCCTCTAGGATATGTTTAGGGGGAGAGACTGGTTTGTCTAAGGATTCTACTCCATGGCTGCTATACCCTCTGCTTTGGGTCTCGTCTTTGTGCTGTCCCTCAGAGAGGCCATGTCCCCATGGTCTTACAATTCTTCTAGCAGTATTCTACTGTTACTTGACATTTTCTAGCCTGATGGCAAGAGCTTGGGGTTAGGTATTTTCTATTCACATAAAACCTCCATCTCCGGTAGGCACTGTGACCTTATGTCTTTGGAATCTACGCTTGTGTGAGCTCCTGCCCTATTTCTAACTTTGTGGACCAACCTATATTCCTGGCCTTTGTGGTCTCACTGTTTCTTTCTCCTAGTTGCTCTGTATCCTTATTAGTGTCTGAGGTTGCCATGTCAATACCCTCCCATCAGATTAAGCATTTTGTTCTATAGAAGAGATGGGGAGAAGATCCAGGTGGGGTTTCTAGTCTCTCCTGCTGTGCTTGCTCCTTTCTTTAACTGGTACAATGAACTCTTTCAGTGTTTTGGCTAAAGATTTTCATGACTGCCTAGTAGTGTCTAAGGGAAAATCTTAAGGAGCATGTACATTCCCTCTGTATCTGTGGCTGTCACCTGTTAACTATTCTAGTTGATTTCTTTCCAGTGCCCAGCTATGTTTGCCTCAGATAAGTAAAGGTTGCATTTTGGCTCTCCTGGGCTAAATTTATCATGTCTAGCTTATTTTTGTTCTAAGTGTGGGAGTAACTCTTAGAGTCTCACTTATACATTTTTATTGAAATTTATTATACCTCCACATATGCATGTTTTAACTTTATATTTCTGTGCAACATATAAACAGAAGCATTTATCTTTTCCATGCTACACCAGCATAGAGAACTGAGTAACAGAGACTATACCAAAGATAAGAAGACCACATTCTGACATTAGATCCCAGAAGTAAACCTGGCCCCCCTCTCATTGCCTTGAGATCTCACATGTTGGCCTGGAGTTCATCAGCTTCTCTGTCAGATTCTCCGAGATGAAATTGTTTGTTGCGGGGAGCAGGTGAACATGTCCTCCCATAGTATTAGCCTTCATTATTAGGTAACACAAAAAAGTAGTCATATTCTCATTTTCCTACATTGATTAGTAACATCTTTATGCAATTTCGCTTTTAAAATCATTGGAATCCCATACTAGAACCTTGAGGGGGGAAGAAAAAGACGTAGGGACAGAGTTGTAGTAGGGCGGTGTGAGACTGACGGTGGTCATATATATGAAGCTAGAAAAGAGTTCAGGAACTTGAAAAACTGTATTCATTCCTACCGCTTCACTGCCACTTTCTCCACTGAAATCAAGCTCATTGTCATCACTCCCTGGGGCAAGTGGCCTCTCACTTTCACATGTTGCTTGGGAGTGGAGATCAATGGGGAGCAGGAGCTGGTATTGGGGGCAGCTATTACTCCCTCCAAATAATTGAGTCTTTAGGAGCAGCAATCAGCTTTGCTGTACTATTGTCTTGTTTCCCATTCATTCATTACAAACACTTTATTAAACTTGCCATATGCTAGACATTCTGCTGGGTGCTGAGAATGAAGTGCTGAACTCCACTTAGAGTTTATCATTAAATCCTTCTGAAAATAAAATCCTAACCACTTTCCCAGTTACCACATCATCAGATCTTAACAATAGATGTCATTTATTGAGTTTTTATAACTGCCAGGTCTCTTAACAATCTTTGTCCTAGTTTCTTTAATCCTCAAACCGTTCCTAGGGGATAGATGAATATCTCTACCTTACAGATAAGGAAACTGAAGACAGAAGTGGTTGAGTAAAACAGTCATGTAGCTACTGGAGATGGAGGGACAGAGTTATAATGGGAAGCCAGACAGGGTGACCTGATTCTAACAACTACCCTCTCCAAATGTACAAGATTCGGTCCTCTTCCTCAAGTCTGAATTAGAGGCGGATATCTCTCTGTAGGGGCCTTCACTCTGGGGAGACCATATTTTTTACTTACATTTATATTTTATTAGTCATAACTATTCCTTTTTATACCTATGTATTAATACAAGAATTTAAATGTAAGAGCAAGTCCATTCATTTGTAGCAGTAGTTAGACTGACATGATATCAGATAAATGACCCAGAACCTTACCAAATTTGGAAAAGTAAAGATATTCACAACCAACTGAATGTCAATGTACATTTAAAAAGCTCTATTACCAAAGTAAATTTGAAATTACCTACACTTGAGATAAGAATGTTAAACAAAACAGGAAAATGTATTTGGAAATTTCTCTGTGCTTGGTATTAATGAGTTAGAAAGATAAAGACCATGGGTTGCTTTCCAATTTGACAGGGTTTTGTTTATAATGCTTATTAGTAGCCAGAGCTAGCACTTTTAAGGGTTTTGAGTTCTCTCCTATGTGGTTCACTATATGCCTCTTTGCAAATAGATTATTTCCATAATTAGGTCATAATGCGTATTTTTACACATATTTCTATTACTGTTTTTTTATTGGTATGGACCTTTTGAAGGGCATGAAATATGTTTAAATGACGTCTACTCATTCAGTTAGCTCAGTGAAATTACATTAAAACTCTGTCATGATAGTTTTACAAGCGCTTAAGTGTCAGGTTCTAGGAATCCTATAGGGTTAGGTAAGTAGAGCTAGGGTAGGGTAGTATAGGTTAGGGGAAGGGGCATAGATTTGGAGGCTGGGTATAGATTGGAAGTGTTAGTTCCAATATTACTTCTCCTTGGATAGTCCTTTGGTCTCTAACACATGAAAAATGGCTGGCAGATGATCCATGTGACTAGAAAATCTATACCAAGCACTTATCAAAGAAGCGGGAGAGAATAGGAATGTTATGCATCCAAATCAATGGAACTGAATTTGTAAACCTTAAATAATAGATAAAATAACTGTTGTTATTTGTAAAATGGAGATGAAAGTATCTATGTAGCAGCATGTTGGTCAAGACAGTGACATATTTAGAGCAGAAAGGCCAGGACCTGATTCCAAATAGCTACTCATAAGCAGACAACACTGTTACAATTTTAATTATTATAATCTTGGTCTCCATTTTCAGTGTCCTCATAGTCTAGTTACTTTCAAAATGTTTTTAACTATGGTCTTCAGTAAGAAATCCTTTATACATTACTTTCCAGTATGTGACATAGTGTGTGTGCATGCTCCCTACTGAGAGAATAATTTAGGAATAGGGCTATCCTTACTACACATGATAAACTAAATTGCCTTACTATCCTACCTTACCCTATACATTCTTATTCTAATTTGTGGTTCATTAATAGGGCACAGCTCACGGTTTCCAAAATGCTGCCTGGAGGAAGAGCTATGCAAGTATTACTACAAATATCTATAATGAATCTGGAATTGACAGTAGTAGATGAATATTTAAAAAAGGAAACAACCATAGTACAGTGGAAGAAGTGATTAGTTCTGTTCTGGAGTGGTAGGGAGAGCTTCGCAGGAAAATCAGCTATTCCAGTCTGGGGAGAAACGAGACTTTGTGAGGTAAATAAGAATTGGGAGCAAATAGAAGAATTGGTGTTCTATTAGGGGTATAGAATGTATGGAACTTTGGATGATTCCAAGCTGTTTAGTGTATCTTTAACATTAAGTGCATGTATATACTATATCTGGTGATAAGGCAAAAGACTGGATAATGTCTTGATAGGCAGGATCCTGAAGGATAATGTGAAGTAGCGCTGTATTTATCCTATAGCTACTTGAAAGCCACTGAATACTTTAATAAAGTGGGGGAGTAAGGTCATGTTTGTATTTTAGAAGAACCCTATATTGGTAGCAGAGTGGATGGCTGTGAATAGGCTGAGAATAAGCTTTGAAGTGGCAATTAAGTGAAGCAGTGGAACAATAATGAGGGCCTCGGGGAGATATAAAGGCAAGGATAGAGAGAATGGATCCAATGCATAGTTAGGAATTAAGATGTTTTTAGTATATAAGTGATAGAATATGAATTGTCTCTCCCCTTTTAGGATGAGGAGCTAGATAGGAATGCATCTTTCATTGAAAATGAGGATATAAATCTACATTGGTTATCTAAGATGGGAAATCAGATGGCTATAGAGGAAGTAGAGAGAAAGATATTTTTTATGTGTGGATGAAAAATCTTTTTTTTTTTTTTTAAGATTTTTACTTATTTATTTGACAGACAGAGATCACAAGTAGGCAGAGAGTCAGGCTGAGAGAGAGAGAGGGAAGTGGGCTCCCCACTGAGCAGAAAGCCCGATGTGGGGCTTGATCCCAGGACCCTGAGATTATGACCTGAATCGAAGGCAGAGGCTTTAACCCACTGAGCCACCCAGGCACCCTGAAAAATCTATTTCTAAGTTTAACTAGTTTACAAAAGGAATTCCTTTTAATTTTACTATTTTTCACTGTAATGGACCTAAAGTTCTTGTGATAACAAACACAACTGTCTAACATTAGGAAAAAGCTTGGCATCTGAACTTCTTTGTACAAGTGAGCTAGACAAACAATTTACTTGTACAGTTAATCATCTCTGCCTAGTCTTGGTTTTTGTAATGACAGAAATTTGATAAACTACCAAAGTAACAAGAGAAGATTTTTGGGTCCTTCAGTCTTCATTAAGAGCATCATTGCACATGATGTGTGTAACTAAAAATAGTATTAGAGAAATGTATTAGAACCAGAAATGAATGCATTCAAATCTAATGGAGTTGAATTTTGCCAACAAAAATAAGTTAAAAAAAATTGTCCTCCTCTTCTATTCAGTCTTTAATTCTATTATCACTATTCTATTCTTGTGTCATTTCTGAATCTTCCTTGTTAAGGGGTGTATCGATTTTTGCTTTGTAATATATCAACCCCAAAGCAGTGGTTTAACCATTGTATTTTGCCTCACAGTTCTGAAGTCCTTATGTGGTTGTAATCAGAAGTGATGTCCTCTGTCGGTGGAATATTTGTGTAGCAGATCACTTAGTCTTCAGAACTAGCTTATATCTTCTAGTTTTGTTTATCGTTGTCTAGAAGCCACATGGAGAAAATAGTACTATTGCACCAATGTTAAGCCTTCCTTTTCATGACCTTCCAGTTGTTACTCCTTCCATTTTTATTTTTCTTATTTTCATTGATAAATTCTGGAGAGATGTTTAAAATTAGTGGGTAAGGCTATCTTCCAGTTGCAAGATACTCATATTTGGAATTATTCAAGATGCTCAGAAAACAAATTTCTTTAGTCACTATGCTGATATATCAGATTTCTGTCATCAAAAAGCTAGTAAGTAAATCTGCTTTTTTTCATACATGTACTTATTTTATGTGACTTAAATAGCTCTATAACCAGAAGGTAAGAATCATGGAGAAAGAGTCATCAGATCAGGTCCCATTTCACTTCCAACTCTCCCATGGAAATGATAATATGTGATTTGGATAAATGTAAATTCCTTCTGCTTCCTACTTTCTTGTGACCTCACAGCTTGCATGTCTGTTGTGGAATGGGGTGGGATGGGCTTTCTAAGAGGGAGCCTTCATGACGTAAAGAAGGGCTTAAGATTGGAAACAGCATATATCTTGGTGAATTTAACCTAGAGGAATGTAAAAATAGAGGATGTTGTGATATTCAGTGTCAAAGTTGTGGCCAACAGAAGAGGAGAAGACTTACAGACAATATCTGTATTTGTATAATAAGTTATTAAGATGTAAGATGTGAGGTACCTTGTAACTGAAAAACCTCAGAGCCTAGATGTTGATTTTTGGAAAGGAGCATCAGAATAGCTGTATGAGTGAGACTAATAGAGGATGCAAAGGTATTTGGGGAATATTTAAAGTTCTTAATAAGTCCAGCTTTAAGTTCTATATTTAATTACTTCTCTCCATTTTTTTTTAAGTGAGGTTCATCAGTACAGATTTGGCTTCTATAATTTTCTTCTCACACTGATATTGCTCTGAGGCAGACTTGTCATTTAGCCAACTTTGCTAAATGCGGAGCAGAGATCTTCTAAGAACAAATATTTTGTGTTCTTCTTTGGAGGAATAGCAGGGGGGGGAGGAGAGGCTGGGAACATGGCAATCTCTTAAAAGAAGTATTGCAGACTGTCTTTTTTCCACTGTATATTTTTTCCTGTTTTGTCAAAGATTATTTGACCATAGAGTTGAGGGTCCATATCTGGGCTCTCTACTCTGTTCCACTGGTCTATGTGTCTGTTTTTATGCCAGTACCATGCGGTCTTGGTGATCACAGCTTTATAGTAAAGCTTGAAATCAGACAACATGATGCCCCCAGTTTTATTTTTGTTTTTCAATATTTCCTTAGCAATTCAGGGTCTCTTCTGATTCCATACAAATTTTTGGATTAAAACCACATTGAGATTTCACCTTATACCAGTTAGAATGGCCAAAATTAGCAAGACAGGAAACGACAGGTGTTGGAGGGGATGTGGAGAAAGGGGAACCCTCTTACACTGTTGGTGGGAATATAAGTTGGTGCAGCCACTTTGTAAAACAGTATGGAGATTCCTCAAGAAATTAAAAATAGAGCTGCCCTATGACCCTGCAATTGCACTACTGGGTATTTACCCCAAAGATATGGATGTAGTGAAAAGAAGGGCCATTTGTACCCCAATGTTTATAGCAGTAATGGCCACGGTCGCCAAACTGTGGAAAGAACCAAGATGCCCTTCAATGGACGAATGGATAAGGAAGATGTGGTCCATATACACTATGGAGTATTACGCCTCCATCAGAAAAGATGAATATCCAACTTTTGTATGAACATGGACGGGACTGGAAGAGGTTATGCTAAGTGAAATAAGTTAAGCAGAGAGAGTCAATTATCATATGGTTTCACTTATTTGTGGAGCATAACAAATAGCATGGAGGACAAGGGGAGTTAGAGAGGAGAAGGGAGTTGGGGGAAATTGGAAGGGGAGGTGAACCATGAGAGACTATGGACTCTGAAAAACAATCTGAGGGGTTTGAAGGGGGAGGGTGGGGTGGGAGGTTGGGGGAGGTGGTGGATATTAGAGAGGGCACGGATTGCATGGAGCACAGGGCGTGGTGTAAAAACAATGAATACTGTTATGCTGAAAAAAGAAGTCATAAAAAAAAAAGAAGTATTGCAGGGAGCTGGTTGGGGTGGGGGCATAGTCTCTAGGTAAAAAACTGAATGGTGACAGTTTGAAAGCAGAAAGAAAATAAAGATGATCCCAAGAGGATCACCAGAAAACAAACATTCTTGGGAATGGAAAACTGATGGCTAGATTACCTCAAAAAGGAAATCCCTGTGGCTTAATTATGTTGCTTACAAGAGAATTGCAAGAGACTTAATGCTCGTTTTAGAACGAATGATTCTTTATTTCCTTCATTTCTCACTAAAATTTTCATGCAGAAACATGGTACTCTATCTGGGAAGAAAGTTTGGTGTTATCATATGTTCGATGAAATGAGGTAAATCTCAGAACATGTTGAGGATAGCAGCTAGCATCTATTTTACAATGGGGATTGATTCAGTTTCATCTTATTTTTGAGGAAACAGTCTAAAATACTCTGTTCTTGCCTTTATTGCTGTACTACCTGATTGCTTGTGGTCCACCATTAAATTAACTCCTTGATGGTAAGAACATTTCTTATACTCTTTTTTTTTCTTTTTAAGATTTTATTCATTTATTTGACAGAGAGATCACAGGTAGGCAGAGAGGCAGGCAGAGAGAGGAGAGGAGGAGGCAGACTCCCTGCTGAGCAGAGAGCCCAATGCGGGGCTCGATCCCAGGATCCTGAGGCCATGACCTGAGCCAAAGGCAGAGGCTTAACCCACTGAGCCACCCAGGCACCTCCATTTCTCATACTCCTTTGTATTTTCTATGCCTAACATGGTATCAGGCAGAGCATAATAAAAGTCTGTATAATTAACAAGGTGCCCCACTTGACCAACAGGGAAAGAGAACACAATATCCTCTACTGGTTTTGCTTTTATTTTACTTGGTCAGTGTCTATCTTGGAGAGAAAAACATTCTCTCACTTGGCCTCTACCTTCTCCAACTTCAGAGAACGCTATAGGTAAAAGTTCTGTAAACTCAGCTCTGCCTGCATCATAAGATACTTCTGAGCAGGTGAGAAAGGCACAGGCAACTACATTTGCCTCGTTCAGAAGAATCTATAGTTAATATAGTCTTTAGAACTGAAATGGTTTGAGTGAGCTTGATTTCTAAGTGCATCAGGAGTCAAGGGAAAGAAGTTTTCAAATCCTTGCATTTTAAGTGTATTTTTTGCATTGTTAGGACTTTTCTGGTTATGAAAACTTTGAGCTTTTTAGACCCCATAGGATCCAGATTACCTGTTAGACTTTTTTTTTTTAAACTATGGCTTGAGAGTATTTTCCTGCTGCATTGCCTTAAACCAGAGTTCTTTTTTGGAACCCTGAAACACTCGATAGAAGATACATATACATGCATTTTGTATGTATATATACATATGTATGCATGTATATGTGTTATGTGTATATACATGTATGTATATGTATATGTGCATGTAGATGTATTATGCATGTATATGCATACATGCATGTGTGTGCACGCACATATATGGAGGGACTTAAATATACAGCACTTAAATCCTACAGAACTAAGATGCCTGCCATACACCTGATATCTAAGTTGTCCATTAGGGAACCAAAAACGAAGTAGAAACCACTAAAAACACACAATATTCTTTAGTAATGCTGGAGAGCACTAAATTTCAAATCAGTCATTAGCAGCTAATTATAATATCATTTACTTGTTACATATTTTATTAATCTGTTGGTGGTAAACTTGAACATGGTTTGGGGCAGGATTTGAGTTAAGAGGTGGAGCAGCTGGTAGTTTATCCCTTCAGTGACACTTGCAAATGCTTTCTTTATGGTGACCTCTAGTTTAAATTTATGTGACTCGCTTAAATGTCAAACAAGCTAAGTGGTGCATTTCATTAATGAAAAATTAATGAAAACCTTGGGCTGGCACATACTCCTTGTTTACAACATATATAATTTATTAGGAAGACATCCATCGAATGAGGGTCTTGGCCTGGATCTGGTGGCATTGTAAGTAGGCTTTATTCTCTTCCTTCCAGTTAATGAAAGTGCAAGGCTGGGAAAAATTCACATAAAACAGATTTAATGAGTCTTTGGGGGGAGTTTTACAGAATAGGGTACATGAGTCATAAATATCACATGTACAGTCTATTTGGCCCAAATTATTTAGGATTAGAAATGGCCATAATTTCATTTTATGAAATTTTATAAGCATTTTGCATTTTATAAGCAAAAAGTGCCCAAGTGTTTAGACCAGGAACTTAATTCCAGGCAGAAGTCCTACATTCTTTCTGGAGTCTTGTCATTAACCAGGCTCAATGTTGAGCAACTCATATAAGAAACCAATTTATTTCTCCTAAATGGAGGTGAAACTGGGGACCACATTCTTAGATATGGTACATAATGATTCATTTTCTGAAAGTCTCTAAAAAGGGAATATCACTTACATACCTATTTTTGTATATAAAACTTCCTGGACCCTGATAAACTGATTGTAAAAGATGGTACAAATTCTTTTAAATCACTTCAAAGGAATGCTCAATTTCTGCACAGCACTGGTCTCCTCTGTTTCTTTCCCTCTCACTTTCCTGTTTAGCTTTTTCCTCACTTTCACTGTTTTCAGGTGTTTAAAAATGGTATTATTTTTTTAAGACCTGGCAGTAGGGACTGAAGGTATAGGCAACATGGGGACAGGTGCTATTTTATTCAGCATGGTTTTCCAAGCACCTACAAAAGGGCTTGATACATACATAGGTGTGAGACTCCAAGATATATGTTTAATAAATAAGAAAAAGACTGGTCCTTGTCCTGAAGTAGATTTTGTTTGTTTGTTTGTTTTGTTTTTCCCCTAGTGAAGTAGACTATTCCCCTGCAAGCATAATTTTTAGAATTGTTTTGGTTGATTTTATATATCAACTTGACTGGTCTAAAGGATGCCCATACAGCTGGCAAAACATTATTTCTGGGTGTTTCTATGACGATGTTTCTAGAAGAGATTAACATTTGACTCAGCCGACTGAGTAAAGAGATCTGCCCTTATCACTGTAAGTAGACATCATTTAATCTGTTGGGGTCCTGAATACAACAAAAAGGGGAAGAAAGGGCAAACTTCTCTTTTTGAACTGAGATGTCTAGCTTTTTCTGCCTTTGGACATCACAGCTTCTGTCATGTGCCTTCAGACTCTGGGACTTACATCAGCACCTGCCTCACTCTCAGGCCTTTGAATTTGGGCTGAAAAATATCACCACCCTCCTTGATTCTCCAGTTTGCAAATGATGGGTTTGGGGACTTCCTAGCCTCTATAACTGCCTGGGCCAATTCCTATAACCTTTCAGTCTCTCACTTATGTATGCATGCAAATACATCTATACATTTATATGTACCTGTCATGAATGTGTATGTTTGCCCATAGATACATACTTCCGATAGGTTTCATTTCTCTGGAGAATGCTAATAGTTACCAAGTGGTCAATCATATGATCACGGAATATAAATTTGAGAAGATGGAACTATTTCCTGGTCTGAAACTAGAAAGAATAGGATTTCATTTGTTTTTTGGAGAGAGAGATTTTTCCATAATGGCTTTTTATTGCGGATGGCCCGTTTTTGGCAGAGACGCTCCCATGCCTGACACAAAATGGAAGTATTCATAGGAATCTAAGGAAGGAGATATGAAAAGAAAGTGGAAACAGAAGGAAAGGGAATTTTTAGCCCCCAAATTAGAACTTGTAATAGGCAAGCTTGATCAAGGAGTTTAGCTACAACGGAGGAAAAGCTGGAAAGATGGCTGTTTGATCTCTAGAGCCAGACTTCCTATGTTTAATGCCAGCCACTATCACTGGCCTCTCTCTTAACTCTGGGCAAAGTATTCAAACACTCTGCTTTTGTTTGTTCACTCTTAAAATGATGATAAAAACAGCTCCCTTTATAGTGTTGTCAAGAGAATCTAATATTAAGAAGTGCTAAGAACAGTATCTGCCACACAGTCAGTGCTATATTGTCATTTTTCAACAGGTTAATAAGGTGATTGTGGAGAGCTCAGGTGTCCTGTGGGATAGCAAAGCCATTCAAAGTTTAGAAAAGGAATGAAAAATGATAGTAGTGAAATTACGGCAAGTTGAAGTTGGTAACAATATCTACAGGAAGAACTGATGAACAGGAAAATTATGGAGGCAGCTGGTGAAAACCTTCAATAGTTGAGGAACAAAGTATTTGGAATTTAAATTCATGGTTGAAAATAGTAGTTGCGATTTTGCTGAAAATTTAAAGGGAAGACTGCTCGAATAAAATAATACAGTAATTGGCCACTCATAAGGAGTGGGCTCTGTAGCTATTAGAATATAATATTTGCCTTTCTTCCCTCTTGTTTCTTTAAATAATGGCACTTATTTAAAGCATTCTGCATTCAGAATCTTTGGGAAATGCAAAAGATAGACTTAATGATGTGTAGTGTCATCAGGTGTGGGTGTGTTTGGAGGCATTAATATCTGGGTTTTGGCACTAGAAACAGTGATTTCATTAATATAGGCCATGGAAGTTATGAACCACTCTTAATGGAGCAATTTGCTTTGTGTTTCTTTTTCTTTGCTTTCCTCCTCCATGTTTTATACAGTTTTCTCTAACATTCCATTTGTATCTGAGGATCATCAAGTCATGTGGTATTCTGAATCCCCCCTTTTCTCATTAACAGTTTCTCCTTTAACAGTTAGGAGAATTAAATGCTGAGAACTGTACTCATTTTTTTTTCCCTTGTTTTGAAGGGTTATATAATTTTGTATTTGCTTGACTTAGGATGTGTGCTCCTGGATTTGGGAGATGTTGCCTTTGAGTTAAGCCCTATCCATAATAACAGTATGGATATATAGATCCACTTGGTGTGTTTTCAATGGGAGATAGTTCAGTGGATTTTAAGAGCTCCACAAATCCATCAGATAAGATCCTTGAACAAAAATATTTCAACTGCAGTCAAAAAGTTAACTTTTACTATTCTGTCTCTTGATAATGGCTACAATTCAAAATAAATGTTTGGATTATTTTGGCAATCAGAAGTGAGGGACTTTTATAAGAAGACATCAATAGAATGTGAAACAAGGGGAACAAAGATGGGGAAAGCCAGAGGACGGCATCCAACACATAAGCATGTCCTGATTTCCCCACATAACACAGGTCTACCCAGGGGATTAGAGTTGAAATCAGTTAAATATTAAAAGTTGTAGTGGGTTACCACTGTATCAGGTCTCAAATTTCAAAGTTTTCTAAAACGGAGAGCTTAGTCATTCCCATAATATACCCATGAGCTGGAGCTGAGCAGATGCTGCTGCTTTGGGTGTGAACTGCTCTATCTCTTTCTGCCAAACTGATCCTAAGTACCCTTAGGGCGAATCTGAACTTACAGGGTGTCCTTCCTCTGGTGCTTTGCAATGTGCTTGGCTGGGGAGGCAATGATGATGACTTTTTAGAATTTAGTGATATGGGTTTGATGGAAACATTGCCTTTGAGCTACTTGGATTTTCACCAGTGATGATGGTACTAGCTCCTGCATTGCCTCCTGTCTTATTTTTCCAGCAGATCCCATGTGATATGCAGTCTAGACGAGGGATTTTAAAGTTCTCTCCTTGTTAAGTTGAAATTAGTGCTCACTACTGTTCAAGAAAAGGTCTTGGCTGTCAAAGCAGTATCACTGCAGAGCTGTAAGGACATCAGAATGGCATCTGCCAACCTATACACTGTCTGTCATCAGAAGCTGGTAGTCATCCATAAACTCTTTGAAACAACAGGATCTCAGGATACCACCAGATGGGGCAATCTGTCATGCTCAGGCTGTAGAGGACAGGATGAAGGTTCTTGATATGATTTGAGAGTGCCAAGTGCCACATCTCTTCAAAAGAGAGGCCAAGGCCTGCCAATCATGACAATCGTGGTAATGCAAAAAGGTCAGATAGTCTTGTCTTTGTGTATCAGAAATGCCAACCTTCTGTCAACGATGAGGTCAAAAATCTGTACTAGATTAAAAGCATTTGTGCCAGGAGCTTCACACTTCCAAAAGGTCAGTGTCAGTGCCAATCAAAATTCATGTACAGAATGCAAGTTTAACTTCTGACGAAACTTAAATAGCTTGTTTTTATTTTTTCACTAACCTATCCCTCTGTAACTTTATCCTCAAACTGTTCTTAAATATTCCCAGTGCTCAATGCAAAAAAGGTACAGACATTTTGTCCAAACTAGAGAGTCTCAAGCCTAAGGATATATTAATCAGATTTACATGAGGGGCTTGTTAGAACATAGATTGCAGGACTCTCTCTCTCAAATTTTTGATTCAGTGGGTCTGGGTTGAGGTTCAAAAATTTGCAACTTAAATAAATCTCCAGGTGGTGCCAGTGCTGCCCACAATGGGAACCACTGCTCTAGATGGTCATATTGAAAGGAAAATGTACAAAGATGATGCTCCACCCATATAAATAATAGGAATGTATCACAAGTGTTGACTTATTTCAAGTTATATTTTTCTTGAAGTTTTTGGCTGTTCATGTTGACATTCTTCAAGTAAACACTACGATATTTAAAGGCAGCTGTTTTCTAGCATTAAGCTAGAGGAATTTCTGCATGGTTATGTACATACATGCACCCATCTCTAAGCACAGGAGAGGAAAGAGTATATGCATTGATACTTGCACTGACAGATTGTTAAAATCATGATAATAATGATAAAAATTCCTGGGTTGAATAGTAGCAAAATGATGTACTTGGCAGACTATAGATTAGGGGCATTCAAAATTTAGTCTTGATTCCTTAACACCTGAGCAGGTCCCTCTGCTGACCATTTTAGTTGCCTGCTTGATGGCCCTTCTGGAATGGATAAACAAGCATCTCAAACTGAATAGATCCATAAATGAATACTTCGATATTTGTCTTTCAAATTTGTCTTCCAGTATCCCCACAATCTTATTTCATGATACTTTCTTATTTCATGTTTTAATTCCTGGAAAATCGCTGTCATTTTTGACATTGGTACAACTAATCTATCTTTTGGTTCTAATGGTTCTGTTGGTCAATTCAGTTTCCAAGATATATCCAAAAATCTGTCTCCAGTATCAGTACTGAACAACCATCATCTTTTCCTTCTGACTGTTACATAAGCCAAATAAACATCCCAAGAGTTCTAATTTTCTGTTTAAAACTCTTCTGTTTTTATTTTTATTACTAACCAGGTAACATATGAATTTTATAAATGGTTTAAGAAGTACATATTATGAAATGATGAAAGTCCTTTACTCTCCATCTGACTGCCTTCTCCTTCCATAAGTGTACTTCATTAAGAAAGTTAAGAAAGCATATCTTAGGGGCACCTAAGTGGCTCAGTTGTTAAGCGTCTGCCTCTGGCTCAGGTCATGATCCCAGGGTCCTGGGATGGAGCCCCGCATCAGGCTCCCTGCTCAGTGGGAAGCCTGCTTCTCCCTCTCCCACTCCGCCTGCTGGTGTTCCCTCTATCACTGTGTCTCTGTCAAATAAATTAATAAAATCTTAAAAAAAAAAAAGTATGTCTTATGTGCAGAGACCTGCACACAAGCGGGCTTATATGTTACTTAACATTTGTGTATTCACAATCCATTGTTTTGACCTGGTTTTATCTATCTCATTCTTTAAAAAATTTAAAGTATATTAATTTATTCGTTCATTTATTCATTTGATTACTATTCTATGGATATATATATATATATATTTGGACTTAATTTTCCATTTTCATATTTACAGACACTGTAATGAATATATTTGTATGTCTTTAGGAACATAGATAAGCATTTTCTTAAACATAGAGTAAGCTTATAAAAATTGGATCACAAAATGGCTTACTGATGCAGTTGAGAAAAAAATTTAGTTTTAACATGGGTGATAAAACCCAACCATTGAGTGCAGCCTCCTTTCAAATCTTGGGGCAATCCCCTTCTGGCTCATTCTGTTCCAGCCAGACTCACTGTTCTTTAATTTCTCAAATATTTCACATTTTGGGGTTTTTCCCCCATAAGGTTCTCCCAGTTTCTCAAATGTTTTTTCCTAACGTCTCTGATTAACTCTGATTTTGCCACCAAGTCTCATTTATATCTCCAATCCTCAGAAATGTAGACTACATTCCAGTGACTCCATTTCCCCCCAATTAAGTTGGGTCTGTTTATTATAAATCTTTCTCTTCATTTAAGCTTTTACCACAATTTTATGATCACTTAAGGTGTGCCACTCTACCCTGACCACCTTACCCTTCATCTGTAAATTTTGTGAGGATGGGGACCATTTTATACACAGGGTGGTGAATCAGTATCTTTTACTGAATGTGAAATGTTGAACCTGTAGTGACTTGGAGGTAGTTCAGCACTTTCTAATCCCCAGTTTGCTTCATATGATATTTTCTGTATATGGTTGTATGCAGGTCATACTGCTTTGGGTCTGGCTATTTTGTTGGTGAAGAGTTCTGATGAATAGAATTGAACTGATGACATTTCAAAATTCATGGCACATGGTCATCAGCATTCTACATCATCTATTTCTTTCTTTCTTTCTTTTTTTTTTTTAACATTTTTACTTATCCCCAAGCTCATCCCTCAATAGTTACTCACACCTGTGTTTTGATAATGTTCTTTCTTTTCACCTCCCAGTTATTGATATATTCCTATATTTGTGACAAAGATATAATACTGTTTATGTGATTTTCAAAATTGTTATAAATATATACTGAGCAAAAAATAGACAAGATTTCTAGCATAACACTTTTTCATACTTATACATGTTGCTATTTGTAAATCTGGGTCATCTTCTCTGATTACTGCATAATATTTTATAATATCCGTAGAACTATTTCATTTATGGTCCTCTATTGATGAACACCCAAATTTATCTCCACTTTTGTCATCACAGATGACACATCAACAGACAGCTTCTGTTTGTATCCCTCTATATCTTGTTGTAATACTTCTAGGGATGTACAAACTCAGGGTGTCCTTGATCATAGATGTATTTGTCAGAGACTACTGGTAGTCTTCAGACTATTTCCTTCTCTTCCTAGACCCACAGCATGACTATCTTTTCAGTATTTCCTTATAGTTAGGAATGGTTATATGACTCAGTCTAAGCCAGCGAGGGAGTGCAAGTAATATGAGTCACTTCCAGGCCTGGCTCCTCAAGCCCTCTCTTGTGCCTTCCCATCCTCACCCCCAATTTTTCCCAGGTTGGAATGGTAAGGAGTTCCTAGAAAACCTTAGGATCCATGTAGTAAAGAGGACAGAGCAACATCATGAAAAGAACTTGGGTTCCCAAAGTTTATGGGAGAAACATCTGGCAGGAAGATTGGCAGTGGACAGTTATACGAAGAAAGTTTTACTACATTAAATAACTGACAGTTGGGCTTTCTTGTTTATATCCTTTTTACATAGGCATCTAACGATACTTCAATTAATACTGCATTCATATCCCACTTTCTCTAAATAACTCCAGGTTGCTCTAAAAAATGGCCACGCAAAGTTATATTCCTAGTTAGAAGAAGATTCTCATTTCCTCTCATTTCAACCAGTGCTTGATATTACCCGACTCAATATATTTTTTTTCCAAACCAGGTAACCTTAGAGGAGAATTTCAGTATTTCAACCTGCATATCCCTAGTTGCTGGTGAGGTTAGATACATTTATGTGTATTTATTGACCTGAAGATTGCCTCTCTCTGAATTGTGGGTCATATCATTATCCACCTATTCTTTGTGTTCTCTCATTTTCTATAAATTCCACACATGAAACCTTAGTTGATTTAAGGTTCCAGATATCTTCATTAAGCCTGATACTTGCTTGATAACTTTGAAGGATTTTCTTTATTGGACTGATATCTTAAATTTTCATGAGTTTAATTTATTAACTGTTTCCTTAATGACTTGTATTTTATATATTTTAAGATCTCTTTTCATTCCCGAGCTCACAAATCTAGTCTCCTATGTTTCCTTCTAGCAAGTTTTTAGGATTTTTATTTTCCCCTTTGCATTCGTGTCTTTGGTCTACTTGGTCTTAATTTTCTTTTTCTTTTTAAATATTTTCATTTATTTTTCAGACAGAGATTACAAGTAGGCAGAGAGGCAGGCAGAGAGAAGAGGAAGCAGGTTCCCTGCTGAGCAGAGAGCCGGATGTGGGGCTCGATTCCAGGACCCTGGGATCATGACGTGAGCCGAAGGCAGAGGCTTTAAACCACTGACCCACCCAGTCACCCCTGGTCTTAATTTTTTAATCTGATATGTGGTAGAAATCTTTTTTTTTTTTCTGTATATTGATCTTATTTTCTCAACACTATTTCCTAAATAACTTATTCTTCCAGATTGATAAATGCTAAGTTCCCATATAAATGCTTCTATTTCTATATTTACTAATTATTAGGCCTCATTATTCTTTGAATCTATCATTACAGAACTGTGCAGTTTTAAATACCAAGAAATTTGTATATGACTTAACAAGTAATAAAGAAAATCTTCCCTTTTGTTCTTTGAAAAATTATCTCTGTATTAAACTTTGTTTCATGAAGATCTTACAATCGTTTTATTTCTCCCCTAGCCTATAAATGTAATTTAATTGGAATTAGATTTAATTTTATTAAGTAGTTTGGAGAGAATTTATATCTTTGCAGTGTTAAGTCATTCCCATTGTGGAGAGAGGATATAGCTAACCCCTTTTTTAGTTCATTTTTTTCTATTAGTTTGGAATTTTTTCCCATATAGCCCAA
Organism: Mustela nigripes; assembly: GCF_022355385.1. NCBI lineage: Eukaryota > Metazoa > Chordata > Mammalia > Carnivora > Mustelidae > Mustela > Mustela nigripes. The sequence continues at coordinate 123,810,738 of NC_081569.1, read as the reverse complement.
AACAATTTTTATTTGGCTAATTGCTAAAACTCTAGATAGAAAGGGTAGACATAGATATTGCAAACAGTATTTGTTTTATTGTATTTTCAATTGGTAATTATTGGAGTGTAAGAAACTTTGTGTATTGATATATTATTTCTGTAGTTATGCGAAATTCTTTCAGTGTTTTGTCTTTTGGTAGTCTTCTATTTGTAATAGTAAATGATGGGAAATATTTATGACTCTGCTTTTTCTCCTTGATTTACTTGACCATAACCTTTTGATTCTATGATGCGAAGTAGCAAGAAAAGATGCTTATCTCTGACACCTTAAAAGGGATGTATCTCTCTTTTTAGAGATGTGACACATACTGCAAGTTAAAGTGGATAGACTTTATAAGGTGAAGAGTTTCTTTTATATATTTAGATGTTGATGTTTTTCAAATAAGTTTCTTTAGCTTTTGAGATAATTAAGGGATTTAGCAATGTGCTGGATACCTTGAGGGATTAGGGAAAAAAGTGTAAGTAATAGTTCATGGTAAGATCTAGTTTTTACTACAGAATGCCTATAATATGTTCAAAATAAAGTACTTTTCGAATCAGTAGTGCCTCTTTACACACAGCATAATCTGTTCTATATCACCTGGGGGCTTTAGTCTGCACATAGTCTGATATGCATCTTAAGTGAGTTTTAAAAGTTTCATCTTTTGAGTAGGTTAAATTTCAAGATTTTCACAGAATCCATGAAAGGTTTGAGATCCCAATCTTCTACACAAATTATTGTCATAATTTTTGTTGGGCCTCATTTCTACCTGGATGCAGCTTTCATTTCCCAGTCTAACAGTTCCTTGAGGCCAGCCTTCCAATGACTGTGTCTTCCAAACGACCTAAGCCCCTTATTAACACAGCCATGACATGCCATGCTTTGTAAATAGGACTTGCAATGGGAGGATTGTTAAATGAATTTCAGGAGTATGAGTAATGTTTAAAAATAACAAAAAAGGAGAGGGCATAGCAGGATTAAATTTAAAAAATCAGAGTGCAGCAGATAATATATGAATGAGTATTATGAAACTCCTGTTTGTGAAACTCTCTTGTCCATGTGGCAAGCAAGGACCATCTCCTCCATTTCTGAATTCTTAAAGTATTTTCTTTGTACCTCCCTAAGGATATTTTTATAAATTCTGTAACACTAGAATAGAAAGTCCTTGAAAGCAGGGATCTTCTATGTCTGAGTCTCCATTGTAATTAGATTCCCCATTAATTCTACATTAGTAATTAGAACAGTGCCTAATACTAATTATGTGCAAAAATACATGTTGAAAAAATAATGAAATAAAATGAACAAATTGTTACCTGTATTATATAATTTCAGTGTTAACAAGGCTTCCTATTACCATAAATACTGCCTAAAAATTTGATTGAAATGAATTCAGTCATATATGTACCCAGTACAGTTTAGTAAAAAAAAAAAAAAGAAAGAAAAAGAAAGAAAAATCCAACATTTTGAGAGAAATGAGCATAAACTTTCTTTTGTGAAGCTCCAAATTTTTATTGATATAATAACCATTGTATGATTTCTTGTAGGTTAGCTGGGATCACACTTGTTGAAATCAGAATTTTAAAAGGATAAAATTTGGTTTTACTTGGACTACTTTCTAAGATGGAATTACCATCCTCATTTGTGTTTGAATTTTATAGTTACATGTATTTCTCTTTTCCTTTATAGAATACCTTTTTCCTGACCATAAAACTATTATTTCCTATTTTTAAAACCTGGGAGCAGATGGCCTTCCTACAAAGGCAGTAACCTATAAAAATTGTCTATACATGACCAAATGAACAGATTGATAATATAATCAAATGAAATTTATATGAACCATTTACACATGTATAATATGTCCAATCATTTTCTGTATGGAAATTACACAGAAATGGAAGCATTAAACATAAAATGAAACACTGCACTTATATAAACCATGTTTTAAAATGGTTTCTTTTTCTTCTGTGACTTTCCCCATATCTATAGTTACTACCCATGTCAAGAACATCTCTTCACCCTCTTTATGTGCATACATGAAAACACACACACTCACACACACTCACACAAATACTTGACAGTGACCTATAAGAGCAATAGGTTTGTGCAGAAATCTATTAAGAGACAAAAGCTGTTTGATTTCTGATTCCATAGTGTCTAGGCATTCTGTGGTCCAAAGAAATATGAAATAAAATCATAAGTCCCTCCTAACACTGTACCTTGCATGATTCTATCCAAAGTAATTTTAATTTAGTCTTATTCAAAGTTAATTGGTCACAATAGTGTCTTAGGAGAACTGCTTGGGGGAAATAACTTTGTGAATATATACTCATCGAAACTTTTATGCTTGTTATTTATCTTTTCTAGAGTGAATAGGGAAAAATAGTTAGTGAATACTCACAATTAAATCTATGCAAACCTTTTTTAAAAATTAAGTTTTCATTTGGTGTTAACTAAGCACATCGGAAGAAATTTCCTGAAATGTTGAACTGTGAAAATAATTTCCCAGAAATACTACTTTTTTTTTTAATAATTTTTTATTTTTATAAACATATATTTTTATCCCCAGGGGTACAGGTCTGTGAGTCACCAGGTTTACACACTTCACAGCACTCACCAAAGCACATACCCTCCCCAATGTCCATAATCCCACCCTCTTCTCCCAAACCCCCTCCCCCCAGCAACCCTCAGTTTGTTTTGTGAGATTGAGTCACTTATGTTTTGTCTCCCTCCCAATCCCATCTTCTTTCATTTATTCTTCTCGTACCCACTTAAGCCCCCATGTTGCATCACCACTTCCTCATATCAGGGAGATCATATGATAGTTGTCTTTCTCCGCTTGACTTGGAAATGCTACTTTTAATTGTGAAGCAGGTCATGACTGCAATTTATAGAGCTCACAGCTTGCAAGAAACTGAATTATCAGATAGCCTATAGAATGTATTTTTTTTTAAGATTTTATTTATTTATTTGACAGACAAAGATTACAAGTAGGCAGAGAGGCAGTCAGAGAGAGGAAGAAGCAGGCTCCCTGCTGAGCAGAGAGCCCTACGTGGGGCTCTATCCTAGGACCCTGCGATCATGACCTGAGCCGAAGGCAGAGGCTTTAACCCACTGAGCCACCCAGGTGCCCCTAGAATGTATTTTTTTAATAGCAAATTGGAATGATTCATGTAGCTTGTAAATGAAACATGATCCTATGATTATGAAGCTACCACTATATAAATTATGTAAATTAATGGATGTTCTTGTGTTAACCTACTGGTGTGATATTTGAGAGCACATGGTATTTACCCATAATGAGGGTTACTCTTGCTGAAAAGAAAGCACCAAATTCTTTTAATTTGAATAAATTAGAAACATCCTTTATTTGAAATAATTTATAAAGAGAAAGCTGGGTCCAAACAAAGCAGGAATATTTCACAGAAGGAAAAACTAAAGTGTCAGTCTCTATTTAAGCTTTTATTTGACTAGTTTATCTCCTCTTTTTTTCCCTAATTAATATTTAAAATGAAAGACACAAGTTTCAATAGAAGGTCTGTTTTTAATCTATTTAATGTTTTTCTTTTACATTACCCTTTTGTTTTCCCATGTCAAGGATATAACCTATTACTGAGATGTATTTTTGCTCTAAATATAAAAAATGGATTATAATTTTGAACTGAACTAGAGCCTAAAATCCTGGATCAGGACCGCTTGGGTGGCTCAGTTGGTTAAGCATCTGCCTTCAGCTCTCAGGTCATGATCCCAGGATCCTGGGATCCAGCCCCGCATCAGTTCTCTGCTCAGCGGGGAGTCACCTTCTCCCTCTGCCTTACCCCCTACCCCATGCTTGTGCTCTCTCTCTCTCTCTCTCTCTCGCATGCGCATGCCTCTTTCTCTCTCACTCTCTCTCTCTCAAATAAATTAAAATCTTTGAAAAATGAAATACAAATGAAATAAAATCCTGGATCTACTATCTGCATTTTTTTTCTCTTGAAGGAAGCTGGGACTAAGTTGATTTTTTTTAAGGATTTTATTTATTTATTTGACAGACCAGGATCACAAGTAGGCAGAGAGGCAGGCAGAGAGAGAGGAGGAAGCAGGCTCCCTGCTGAGCAGAGAGCCTGATAAGGGACTTGATCCCAGGACCCTGGGATCGTGACCTGAGCCGAAAGCAGAGGCTTTAACCCACTGAGTCACCCAGGCGCCCCTTAAGTTGATTTTTTAAATCTTCTTATTTTTAAATTTTGTTTCAATGAAAAAGTTGAGAGGTGCCATCTAGTGAGGTCCAGACAGGAAATCATTGATGTGGACGTATTTTGTATCATCATGACAGTCCTGGGCCTGGTTTCAAACATCTTAGTTTCTGAAATCCTGTGGTAGCAGGACACTGACTACTAAATGCACAAAATACTGATGTATAAACTAAATTGCCACCTTGTTAATTAGAATTGTAAAACAGAGCCAAATAGTCTTCCCGTGAAAGGAAATGGTCATTGGCTGCCAAACTTTCATCAGAAGTTACTTGAGGAACATGGCGTTGCAGCAAAGAGAGATAGCTGGATGATTCGAGAAGTAGCTCAGTTGGCCAGCGTGATAGATCCATGATAGATCCATCTCATGGATAAGGGTATACCTACCAAATTGCTATAAATACTTCTGCCAACAGATCAGGATATAGTCTAATCAATTCAAAAGACACGTTAGTTAATTGGTCATTTATGGATTTTCATTTGTCTAGACCTCTTAGAAACTAATTCTGTCAACATAAGCTTTATTTAAACTGGAAACATAAAATTATATAGATTTTGGTATAACTATAGTCATATTTTAACTCAACTTCTAGTGTTGGTGTTCTTATGAAATCAGTTGGGCTTTGGAATTCTCAGATGTCCTTCACTCACCAAGAATTACTTTCAGTGCCTTTTATAGTTTCTCCAGGCCCATTTGCATGGATTTTCTGTTGCTATTACAATTTCTACTACCACAATTTCTATAGCTAGTAAGTACTGAGCATATGCCAAGTGTCAGATTTTATTAAATCTTCACAAACCCTTCCCCTCCTGTTCCACACCAAGAGGTAGGTACAATTATTATAATGCCCATTTTACAAGTGAGGAAACCTAGGGGCCCCTGGGTATCTCAGTTAGTTAAGCACCTGACTCATGATTTTGGCTCAGGTCATGATCTCAGGTCATGAGATCAACCCTGTGTTGAGCCCCACATCAGGTTCCATGCTGAGTGGAGAGTCTGCTTGTCCCTCTCCATCTGCTCCTCCCCCTACTTGCTCACTTGCTCCCTTTCTCTAAAATAAAATCTTAATAAATAAAATCATAATAAAAAATCTTTTAAAAAAGTTGAAGAAACCCAGATTTAGAGAAGTCTAAGGTCAAATAGAAAATGGTTTGGCTGAGATTGGAACTCAGACAAATCTGCCTCAAATCTAGATTTTAAATTAGTAATTTTACTCTTAAAATGGTGCTCTTTAACATCCATAGACTTTGAAATGACACTAAGTAATTTCTGAGACTTTTTTTCTTTGGCAAGCTAGAAAAAATTGGGATCTGAAAGTTGCTTTGGAACTTAGATTTTTCTAGATAAAATATCACACAAGTAGGTATCTACTGTAATTTATGTAGCTTTAAATCTACCAGGGAAAAGTGACCCTGGTGAAATTGCTTGCCATGTTAGACTTGTCATAAATATTCTGTGAGAATATTTATAGAGTGTGGTAAGTGTGCATGGAGCTTAGCAAAGCATAAAGCAGCATAGACAAGGTGCTTGACCCAAAGAGCTTGTGAACTAATTTAGATGTAGAAAGAATACTAGGTACCTATAAAATACTAAGAGGTGGTTGATTGACTCATAACCTCACTCATGATGCCATAAATCAGATGGTTAAACTCTAAACATCTACTGAGCAGGCAGGTAGTTGAGCAAGATCATGGTCTGGCCACTAGAACAGCAGCAGGTGGCTTTATTTTGAAATAAGATAGGAAGTGGCCAAGAAGGCAGAGGAAAAAATGAAAGTGAGGACTCTGCATTCCATGTTACACAACATGTTTGAAGGACTGCCGTAGAAAGTCCATTCACAAGAGAGTATACATTTTGCTCAATGAGGCATCATCATTTCTGTACCCCAGCAGGGTCATTTTAAATAACTTTGTAATTTCTATCAGTTATCTTTTACTAACATGAAGAGTATTCAAGCCTGGTAGAGGAATATGGGTGGCAGTCGCTAAACAACCATGAAACATACAGTTGGTAGAGAAGATAGGGCTCACTAGATTGTATGCTTCTTGAAGCCATTTGTTAATTTTGGACCACTACCACTCTGACACATATGTGCTAATACAGATTTAAACCTTCAAAAAGCCCATCCAATCTGCTTGTTTGCCAAGATTGGGAGAAAGAACAGACATGTGTGCCTTGGGTGTTTCTTGGTTTCCTCTTTTGGACCAGACTTTCTGCTAACCCTGTACATTTCTTTCTTTTTTCCTCCTTTGTGCAGTATATGAATGTCAGCCTCCACTCTGGTGCAAAGTGGATATAGGCTGGCCCACAGTTATGAGCAGCAGAGTTTTAATTAGTGGAAGAATTAGAAAGTTTGAAGCCAAACACCTAATTTGTACCTGCGAGGCAGTTGTATCAGTGATAAAACTACCATTTTTCCCTCTCCATCTCATGTTGTGTTTTGATCTCAGTTGGTTCAAAACTTGGAAAGGAAGAGAAAAGATGCAATTAAACTCCAATATGTTAACAAATGTTTATTGAATAAAGGAGCCAGGTAAATTAGCCATAAAGAGAAAAGTAGAAAGCTGTTACATCTAAGTTTGTTGGTATTTTTGGCATTTCAAATTACCCACATATGTGTGTGTGTGTGTGTGTATACTTATATATCATTTATATATGCTCAAAGACATGTATAAATCCATTTTCTCGTAGATGTTTTAGATTGTGGGTCTCCTGAAGTCAGGGTTTTATTCTATCTATGTAACAACCAGCATTTAATAGTTCCAGACCTATCATAGATATCAACTATACTTAATATTGAATAGGCATGTACTTTTTGTTCTAAATTACACATCTAATCATAAGTAATTTATTTTAAAAGATTACCCTTATATATTAGAATCTCACTATTAGGTAGGATCACTATTTAGCTATTTTGTTATGGAGGAATACAGTGAATCTTTACTCCAACAATCATTTAATTGGAGAAAAATATTTTTAAAATAACTTAAATTATCTAGAAGTTATTCTGAAGGCATACAGGAAGTGGGGAAATATTCATTCAAGAAAACAGACTAAATCTTAGTAGAAGCAGTGAGAGTATGCAGCACTTTGATATGACTGGTCTCCTATTCCCTGCTCTGTCTTGCTGAAACTACTCTGGGAGTTTGAACGGGGTGGGTGCTCTATGAAGGCATGGACTCCTTCTTTCCTAAGCTTCCAGGCCAGGCTACACCATCTCTGGAGGGGCAGGCCATAGGTATTTCCCCTTGCTCTAGTTCCACAGTGCAGAAGCCCTATGTCAGAAAAGCAGGGTACAGATGCCTAGGGTTACCTTCTTCCAGCCTACCCAGTATATACAACAAAAATCTCATTCCAGGCTGGCAGGTTGAGAATGCTGGGTATAGAGGTTCTATATCTACAGGACTAAGTCAGGTAGAACCTTCCCTCTCCCTGCACTTACTTGTCAAGGAGGAGTGTCTCTCTGGAAGAAGCATATACCGTTTCTGCCTCTACTTCTTGTGCAGTGATGGGAAGTTCCTGCCCACAAGAAAGGGCAGGCCAGAGAAGCAAGCCTTAATGAATCCTTTAGTTCTGGCTAAGGAAACTGATTTTTATTTAAAACAGAGGGTATAAAATTCCATACCAAAGGATGATGAAGAAAACACTAGAGATCTTCGTGGACACCAATTATAAGTGCACTTATAGCTCCATGATACAAGTTGCTAAAAGTAAAGTGGCAGAACACTTAGAGGCTTACCATAGAACCCGGAAAATAGATAGCCAAAAAGAGTCCTTCTGGGGTCACTGCCAACCCTGGGGATTGGGAAGGCTATGCATATATGCTTGGCTACACCCACTCAAGGAGCAGAGTAGGATCTAGGACAGACTTGAAACACATTTCCAAAGTCCCACACAATATCTACCCAACTACTAACTGAACTGTGATTTACTGTGATCTAGAAGCAAGTCCTACTTAAGCCAGCTTAAAAATATAATCTTAATGCAACCATAGGCATCTGGAAGACTGCATATCCTGTAAGAGAGATAGGAATGATAAGAGATAAGGTAAAACTACTAGTCCCTATCTGAATGTGGTTGGAATTGTAAACTCAATGAACTGTGATACAGCTTCTAAGCCACACACATATCCAATAGTAAGGGGTAAAACTTGGATTGCTAAAAGGGATTAAGCAATTTTTTAAGATTTATTAGAGAGAGAGTGAGCATCCAAGTTGGGGGAGGGGCAGAGGAAGAGGGAGAGAATCCTGATGTCTGGCTCAGTCCCAGGATGACCTGAGCCAAAATAAAGAGTCAGTCCAACTGACTGAGCCACCCCGTTGTCCTGGGATTAAGCAAATCTTAAGCCAATAAGAGGATCATTGCTATTTTGGGGACAAACCATAAGTAGTTAGGGTGAAAGATAAAAACAAGAAAAATATCTTAGGGGTCCCTGGCTAGTTCAGTCAGTAGAACATATAACTCTTGATCTCGGGGTCATAAGTTCAAGCCCTAAGTTAAGATCACTTAAAAAAAAAAAAATTAGGGGACATCAGAAATTGCATGTTGCCAGAGATCTATAGACTTCAGAGTCATTTTTGCTAAGTCCTGAATCAACCAACCAGGTGAACAACATCAATTCTTCAGGGATGAGAGAAACCAATATCTAAAGCTGCTACAATATATTATCTAAAAATGCCCAGTTTTCAAGAGTAGAAATTACTTTTGAAAGGACCTGGATATTAGACTTAAAAGAAAGACTTCAAAGCAGTCCTTATGAATATATTCAAAATAAAGGAGACAACATAGTAAAATGGAAAAATTCAACTGAAATTTAAAATTCCCTAGAGGACACTCACCAGTTTATTTGTGCTATCATAAGAAAGACAAAAAACTTGAAGACAAATCAATAGGGTTTTACAATCAGAAAAAAGAAAAAAATAATAATGGAGGAAAATGAACACTCAAATATGAGCCATTAAATGTCCTAACATATGCCTGGTGGAAATGTCACAAAGAAAGTGAAAGGAGACAAAAGTATTCAAAGAAATAGCTGAATATTTCCTAAATTTAATTAAAAAATTGAATGTATACATATAAGAATCTCATCAAATTTTAAGGATAAACATAGAGAGGCCCAAACACAGATACAGAATAGTAAATGTTGAAAAACAAAGACAGAGAAAAATCTTAAAAGCAGCGAAAGAATAACTCCTCTGTACAAGGGAATCCCAGTAGGATTAATGGCTGAGCTCTCATCAGAAATCAGAGGTCAGAAAACAGAGGGATGACATATTCAAGGTTTTGTAAGTATAAAGATAAAACAAAAAATACCTTTAACCAAGCATTTTATATCCAGCAAAAATATCTTTCAAATATAAAGCCAAAATAAAGATCTTCCTGGATAAACAAAAGCTGAAATAATTTGTTGCTAAAAGCCCTGCCATATAAGAAGTTAAAAGTATTTGAGCTGAAAGCAAATGACACTGAACAGTAATTTAAATCCCCATGAAAAAACAAAATGACTGATTGAACTGTGAAAATAAGTATAATTGCTTAATTTCTCTCCCTTCTAACTGATTTAGAGAGTAACTGCATAAAATGTTTCATTATATAAAATTTATTATATTACATAAAATTGTGTACAACAAATATTGTTTGACTTAGCACATATAAATGTAATATCTCGAAGTGTTACTGCACATGAGGGACAGGATAAAACTTGAACTGGAGTAAGAAAATGACATTAGAAGATAACTCAATCTGTAAGAAGAAATAGAGAACCAGAAAGGATAACTAAAAAGGTTTAAAACTTAAGAAATTAAAGCAAGTATATATTTATAATCTCAGCTCTTTTTAAGACCTAAGATTATATAAAATAATATACACTATACAAAGAGGTAACCTATATAATAGCCCCAAATGAGAGGAGGGTGTGGAGCTGTATAAGTAAATTTTGTTTCACTCAAATTCAGTTAGTGTAAATCTGAATTATATAATGCATATGTTTGCATGTTCATACATACACATATACATAGTAAGCCTTAGAGAAATCATGAAGAAATTAATTATATATAACTTAAAACTTGTTAAATAAATTGAAATGTTAAACTACAAAATAAAAGAAAAAATAAAATAGAAATAGAAAATACAGAAGAAATATAAAATAAAGAAAAAAAAAAAAGGTGCCCCAAACAGACATGAGCTAGATAAGAAAAAAAAAAGATAGATACAAATCCAACCATGTCAATAACATTAAGTATGAATAGGTTAAACAATCCAGTCACAAGGTAGAGATGATCAAATTAGTAGAATAAGATCCAACCATATGCTGTCTACAGGGGACCCATTTTAAAGATACAGTAGGTTGAGAGTAAAAGGATGGAGAAAGATTCATCATACAAACAGCAATATGAGAGGTAATAACTATAGCTTCGCCATGTAATACATGTCTACACTATGTCAGACAAAATAGACTTTAAAATTTCAAAAATGTAACTAGATAGAAAGGATTGAAACTTTTATCATTAGAAATATCCATCAAGAAGACAAAAAAAAAATTTTATAGTACATGTACTTAAAAGCCCAAAATACGGTAAGCAAAAATTGGCAGAATTGGAGGAATAGAACTTTCAATAACAATAGTTAGTATGACAGACATCAATACCCCATTGTATTTGTTTGCGAAGGCTGCCACAACACAATACCATAGAACTAGTGACTCGAACAATAGAAACTTACTTTTTCTCAGTTGGGGAGGCTTAAAGTCCAAGATCAGGGTGTCAGCAGGGTTAGTTTCTGCTAAGGCGTCTTCCTGGCTTACAGATGGTGGCCTAATCAGGATGTCTTCCCATGGTCTTTCTTCTGGTGTCTTTTCCTCTTCTTTAAGAACACCAGTCAGATTCGATTAGGACCCACCCAGGAGTCTCATTTTAAATTAGCTTTAAATCTTTAAAGCTCCTCTCTCAAAACAGTCACATGAATTTTGAAGGGACATATTTTGGGCCATAACCCCTGCTATCAATAATGGATAGGACAACTAGGCAGAAGCTCAACAAGGAAATGGAATAGTTGAACATTTTATAAGCCAAGTAGATAAGAAAAACCTCTGTAGAATAAATACTTCATCCAACAATAGCACAGTACTTAACTGCACATGGAAGATTCTCCAGGATAGACTATGTTATGCCATAAAATAAGTCTCAATAGATTAATTTGGGTTGATATCATGGTCATGACCTCATATCATGATCATTTTATCTGATCACAATGTAATTAAATAAGTGGCGGGGGTGAGTGGGAGGTTGGGGAACCAGGTGGTGGGTAGAGGGCACGGATTGCATGGAGCACTGGGCGTGGTGCAAAAATACTGAATACTGTTATGCTGAAAATAAATAAAAAATAAATTAAAAAAAAGAAAAAAATCTAATGGAGAACTGAGAAACTCACAAATAGGTGAAAGTTAAGTAAAACACTTCTAAATAACAAAAAGGTTAAAGAAAAAAAATCACAAGGAAATTAGAGAGTATTTCATGATGGGTGACAGTGACAATACAACATGCTGGTAAATTAATCTTCTGAAAGATCATTATAGCTGTACACACTGGTATTAAGGTCTCAAATCAGTAGTCTAAGCTTTCACCTTAAGATACTGGGAAAATCCATTATATTCATAACAAACAGAAGGAAGGAAAAAATAATATTAGGATGAAAATATCTAGAATAGAAAAACAATAGGAAATATTGATTCTTTTTTTTTTCATTTTTTAAAATTTATTTTCAATGTAACAATATTCATTGTTTTTGCACCACACCCAGTGCTCCATGCAATCTGTGCCCTCTCTAATACCCACCACCTGGTTCTCCCAACCTCCCATCCCCCGCCCCTTCAAACCCCTCAGATTGTTTTTCAGAGTCCAATATCCCTCAACTCTCTCTCCTCTCTAACACCCCATGTCCTCCATGCTATTTGTTATGCTCCACAAATAAGTGAAACCATATGATAATTGACTCTCTCTGCTTGACTTATTTCACTCAGCATAATCTCCTCCTGTCCCATCCATGTTGCTACCAAAGTTGGATATTCATCCTTTCTGATGGAGGCATAATACTCCATAGTGTATATGGACCACATCTTCCTTATCCATTCGTCTGTTGAAGGGCGTCTTTGTTCTTTCCACAGTTTGGCGATCGTGGCCGTTGCTGCTATAAACATTGGGGTACAGATGGCCCTTCTTTTCACTACATCTGTATCTTTGGGGTAAATACCCAGTAGTGCAATTGCAGGGTCATAGGGAAGTATTGATTCTTAAGAAAGATCATCAAAAGTGGTAAACCGTTAAGTAGGCTGACCAAGAAGAAAACACGAGTCTCAAATTACCAATGTCAAGAATAAGAGGTAGCATTACTATTAGCTTTAAAGGGAAAGGTTACATAGGAATACTATAAAAAACTCTATGTTAAATCAGACTAATTTAGATGAAAAGGACAAACTCAAACACAAACCACTGAAATAGACTTAAGAAGAAGTAAAAAAATTTGAATAGGCCTGTAATAAGTAGAGGCTGGGTTAGTGATTTAAACACTTGCCACAAAGAAAATCCCAGACCCAGATCCTGATAGCTTCGTTGGTAAATTCTACCAAATCTTTTAAAAAGAATTAGTACCAATACTTTATAAATTCTCCCTAGTCCTACCACTGCTTAAAAACAAAAACAAAAACACAATTTTAAGAAAAAAACAAAAACACTCACCAACCTGCACACCCCCAGTAATCCTCCTTTATTCTAAAGGAGGCACTTGCCACTTCTATTTAACATTGTAGTTGAGGATTCTAGTTTGATTAAATAGGCAAGCAAAAATAATACAAAACCCAGATTGGAAAATAATTAAAATGATCTTGGAAGTAAAAAAAAATTAAAACTTCTATTTACAGATGACATTCTTATATATAGAAATCCTACAAAAAGTTCTACAGAAGTTAGAATAACCAATATCAACAATGTTGCAAAATACAAGATCAACATAAAAAGTCCATTATATTTCTAGACACTATAAAATAGACAGTAGACACTACTTTAGAAAAGAAAATCCCACTGTAATAGCATCAACAATAGGAATAAAATATAGGATTTGTACACTAAACTATAAAACTGGTGAAAGATATTAAAGACAAAAGTTGAAAGAAAATTCATGTTTATGGTCTAGGAGACCAATTTTTATTTTTTTCAAATTCAGTTATCCAACTCATAGTACATTATTAGTTTCAGATGTAGTGTTCTGTTGAACAGTGTTCATCAATTACATATACCACCCAGTACTGATCATATCATGTGCCCTCCTCAATGCCCATCACCCAATTGCTCCATCTGCCCACCCACCTCCCCTTCCACAATTCTCAGTTTGTTTCCCAGAGTCAAGAGTCTCTCGTGGTTTCTGGGAGACCAAATGTTAAGATGACAATATTCTTTAATTTTTTTTTAACAGTTCAAAATTATCCCTATTCAGTTCTCACCTTGATTTTTTGCAGAAATTGGCAAGCTGATACATTTTCTTTTTTAAAAGATTTTATTTATTTATTGACAGAGAAACACAATGAAAGAGGGAACCCAAGCAGGGGGAGTGGGAGAGGGAGAAGCAGGCTTCCCACTGAGCACAGAGCCTGATGCGGGGCTAGATCCCAGGACCTGGGATTATGACCTGAGCCAAAGGCAGACGCTTAATGACTTAGCCACTACGGCACCCTTGACAAGCTGATCCTAACACTCCTATAAATGTGCAAGGGACCAAAAATCTCCAAAAACAACCTTAAAAAATTTTTGGAGGACTCATATGTCCTGATTTCATATGTACTATACAGCTGCCATTATAAAGGCAATGTGAGACTGGCATAGGTAGATATGTATAGATTGAGTACTGGAGGTAGGGTTAATTTCAGGAGTCTCAATTCTAACCTTTACAGTCAGTCTATTTTCAATTTACAATTCCATGGAGAAAGAGCAGACTTTACAACAATGATGTCTATATCCACTGTCTATATCCACAGAAAAGAGAAAAGATGGATCCCTTCATGTTCTACAAAAATATTAGGAAAAGTATACTTTTTAAACTATCTCAAAATGTATCATAGACCTAAAAGTAAGGGAGAGAACTATAACATTCTTAAAAGGAAAAAAATAGTACTAAATCTCTAATCTTTAAAAGGCAATGGTTTCTTAGATATGGTACCAGAAGCAAAAGAGAATAATGGAATAGTGGATTAACTGGACTATATAAAAATTTAAATTTTTTTTTTCCACTGCAAATGATACCATCAAGACAGTTCAAAGTTTATTCATAGTATGCAAGAAAAATTTTTTTATGTTTGATAAGGGTGGATCCAGTATCCCAAATAAAGAACTCTTACAACTTAATAATTAACTCAGTTAAAAACAAGACACAGATTTGATGAGAGATCTCTCCAAAGAAGATATACAACTGGCACATAAAAAAAAGATGCTCAGGCCTATTAGCTATTTGGTGTGTGCAAACCAAACAATCATGAGATAACTTTTCACTGTATTTTGTGGGTGTGATTAAAGTTCATGATCAGTTGGCTTTAAGAAGTTATTTAGATACTGCTGGGTAGGCCTGATTCAATTCAAACCTTGACAGGTTTTAGGAGTAGAACTGAAGTTTCCCTGAGGGAGAAATTCTGCTTGCAGACAGAAGTTCAGTCATGTCTAAATATCCTTTCTGATGACCTATCCTATAGATTTTGGATTTGCCTGGTTAGACTCTATAATCACATGAACCACATGAAAAATCACATAAAAATAACGGATTACCATTGAGTAAAATAAAGTTGTGTGTATGCATACTGATAGGAATATGTTAAGTATATTAAGGCATTTCTTAGGGTAGTAGTACCAAGTATTAAATGTAGAAGTAGTGAGGGAAACGGAAACTACCCATTTGGCGACGATGGTGGTGGATATTTGGGGTGAGAATCCTCAAAGGATACCAAGATACTGGTCAGTGGAAGTTGAAAAGGAACAGAATATTGCCACAATCTAAGAGTAACTTCCTATGAAATTCCACTTATCACCAATGGCAAAAACTATTTTTGTGTAGGAAGACACTTGGCAGAAATGTTACCCATTATGCTTACAGATATCATACTTAAATCAGCATTTTACTTTAGATATATCATGTTTATACATATCATTCTTATACCATAAGTGGTGATGGTGTGCCCCTTTGATGTGCTGTCTTGAGAAGAGCACACCTTATATTTAGGACATTTCTGTTAGGGATGCCTGAGTTGTCTGCTCAAGAAACACTAGACAGACCTGGTTTGGGTATCATGTAGACTCTGAATCTGCCAAGACCCTGTAGGTAAGGGCAAGACTGAGGAATAGCTCCTGATTAAAGAAAGGATTCTGGACCAGAATGGAAATTGTCCAGACTATTGATCCATTGGGACATTTGGCCCCATTTGAAGGGATCTATGGATGTGATTACAGTGTTGAAACCATGTCAAGTACCTGATTTGGAGGTTATGTCAAAATTACATATAACATTTTTTTTTCTTGGAATATTGTCTGTGAAGAGGCAAATGTAATAAGATATCCAAAATTGGAGGATCTGATTGAAGGCATACAAGAATTCTTTGTATTGCCATTGCAGTTTAAAGTTTGAAATTATTTAAAGATACATTAATTTTATAAATAACGAAAATGTTTTTCTAGGTCTTATTATATGATTCTTGATTTAAATTTAAAAACCTAAAATTGAATTGGTATATGGAAAAAAGGAACAAAGCAGATTAAAGACTTTTTAGTTTGTTTTGGGCTTCCAACTATGTTTTGCTTTAAAAAGTAGGGGTCTGGATTGAGGGAATCGAAGAAATTACCTTATAAGAAATTTAACACTTCTCAAATACAATTTAAAGTGATGAGTGACTCAGATGGTTAAACATCTGCCTTCAGCTCAGGTCATGATCCCAGAGTCCTATGATGGAGCCGCACATCAGGCTACCAGCTCAGCAGGGATTCTGCTCCCTCTTGTGTTCTCTTTTTCTCTCTCTCTCTCTCTCAAACAAACAAACAAACAAATAACTTTTTATAAAAAAAATAATAAAGTGATGAATAAGGACCCTTATATGGGATTCAGCATTGAAATCATTCTGTGAAGAAAGTTTTTTGTAGTCAAAAGGACAGATGATTTGTAAATATTTCCTGGATCTTGGCTTTCATTTTTCCTTCCATCATTTCATGTAACCAATTTCTTTTTGAATTATTTCAGATGATTCTTTTTCTCTCCTACTGGTAAACTTCTAGCTCAGTATTTGGTGAGGACTCTTATTTTTGGCCCCAGCAAGTAATTACTTTTGGTTTTCATCTTTGTTTTTTAGATTCTTTCATCATGTAGGACTCTAGTCATGGGTGAATCCAATGATTGTAAGAAGCAGCAAATGTTTATTTTGTAATATCAACTTGATATTTGGATTGGCACATGCTTTAACTTTTAATTTGATATCATTGTTCCTTAGCATAGAATTAGCTTCTATTGTGGTTTTGGAAGCCCATCAACATGAAAAATCAATATGATATGAAAAGGCTAATATGCTATAAATTATATTATTATGACCTGGCTAGAAAAGCTACTCCATGACTTCATTCAGTTTCTGGTGTGAAAACAAGTCAGATTGACACACTGCCAAAACAATGCCATGTTTATTTATAAAATCATGAACCAAGGAAAATTGTAAATTGACTCACTAGTGCATGATTCAATTTTTAAAATAGAAAAAAACTTCACATTTTAAACCTTCTCTTTAAAAGGAAAATTGCAATTTATTTTTTTATAAATTCATGGCGCTCATAGAGCTCAACCATAGTATGCTCTGTGGGTAGCAAAATATTGTGGAAAAAGTATATATTTTAGATTTGGATATATATGGGTTCAAATCCTATATCAGCATATTAGCATATTTGATCATGAACAAATTAAGCTTAACGTTCCTCACAATTTGCCCAAATTATTGCATGGTAGAATTAAATAAAATATTATGCATGGTACCTTATAGCCAATAGCCATTCAAAAGCATCTCATTTTCTACCCTATTTATTTTGGGGTAGTTTCCTTACAGTTTCTTTTGGTTCTCCCCTCATGGTTTCACACTGAAATTTTGTAGGATTTTATAGGATTGCTCTGTGCTTCAACAAACAGCTTGCTTTGGGAAATATGCTAATCATTCTTAGCTTTATCAGGTCAAGAGGACAGGAAGGTAACTTTAAAAGAATGACGGGGAAGAAAGAGACCTAGCAAATAAGAACCATGAGAATTGCAGGTTATCGACTAAAGCTGAACTCTATCCTGCAGACATACCTGGTGGTGAAAATATATTTGGGGAATATTGAAGAGTTTGATGTCAGTCAATCTTCACAGAGTTCGTATGTGAAGAGTTCATCTTATATTAAAGCAAACAAGAAAAACTAACCTAGAGGGCCGTGTTCTTTGATCTCTGGCATCTGCACAATCTATTAAAAAAAAAAAAATGCCATTATGAAGTCTGTTGCTTGCAAAACTTTCAGTCCTGGAGTCCTGACCTGAAGTCCTAAGGCCTTCTTCTTATACACTCCATCAGTCATCAGGTAAATATCTACAGAAAGCATCCAAGAGGAATCAAGAGACTAACAGAGTAAATGTGAAAACAGAAATGAGTAGTGTTGAAGTAGACCATTGGGAGGGGATAGAGAAGTTTCTACCAGATTTTGTGCTTTCAGAGCCCCCAAATACTGATTTTTCTGCTTTCTGTAGGTAGAGCATCTATGTATTTCAATGTTTTTAAAAGCAAGACTTCAACAACAAATAGATTTGTTTAAAATAACTCAAATCATACTTTGCAATATAACTTTTTTGTAGTAAATTTTAACAAAATTATATCAACATACAGTTTCACATAAACACACAGATATCACCTTCTTCCTCCTTTTAGGGAAAAAAACTATTGAATTTCCTTTTGCAGTTTGACTAAAATAGGAGTTTACCTATTCTGTATGCATTTTTCTGCTGCTGCTCTCAGAGTTTCTCAATCTAGGAAATAGAAACACTGACCTAACTCAGTTGTTCATTCTTGTCTACATTCTTCTACTTATCCCATTTATTGAATTTTCAATACCAATATATCTTGCTTTATTCATAAAGCAGGCAAATAGCGGACAAGCATTCATAGTCAATCTTTTTTCATCACTTGATATTTTAAAGAACTTCATGAAGTAGGTGTTGTCCCACCTGATTTACAGAGATGCTAATGGGGCCAGGAACGTTAATTGATCAGCTCCAGATCTTAATTGCATAGGTCAGATAGTCTGAATTTCAAATTGGCAAACTGATCACAAACAGGCTCATTCTATATTGTATCCTCAGCACAATTATATACAGACTTCCCTTGCCTTCTAGTTCCCAGTAAACCCATTGTAAGTTGAAAATATCCTGAGTCAAAAGTGCATTTAATACACCTCGCTTGTTGAACATCATAATTTAGCCTAGCCTAACAGTTACATTAGCTTGCACTTGGGCAAAGTCATCTGACACAAAACCTAGTTGATAATAGTGTTGTATCATGAAACTTATTGAAACCTGAAAGTGAAAAACAGAATGGCTGTGGGTATAGAATGGTTGTAAATGTGTCAATTTCCCCTGGGGATCCCGTGCCTGAGAACTGCAGCTCACTACCACTGCCCAACATCAGAAGAATATTGTACCATGTATATTGCTAATCTGGGCAAAGACCAAAATTTAAAACTTGAGCCTCTGAATGTGTAGCACTATTGCGCCATCCCAAAGTCATAAAATCGTATGTTGAGAACCATTATTAGTCAAGACTGTAAGTAACTACCATTTATTAGTGACTTATTATTTGCTCATGAGGGAGATACAAGGATGAGTATGTGTAGTAGAATGTAGTCCTGAAGTGCATCAGACAATAATATGGAGATTTTCAGAAATTAATATTTCTGAGTGATATAAAAAGTGTTCTATATGTACCAGGTTCTGTGGAGATAGGCAGGAGGGGGCAACTACATTGTGTACATGTAGAGAAAGCTACAGGAAATACGCAGTTGCTTTCTAATGAGTTTTCCACACTAGACTGGTTCTTGTATCCCATACACCAGGTTCCTTGCATGTGCTTAATAAATACTTGTTGAGTTAATAAGTAAGTCAAAGGGTCAAATATCATCTAGATTTTGCAGAAAGGGTAGCAATTATTAGCCAGGTCCAGAAGAATAGAAAGAGTTTTCCAAGTAGAGAGTAGCATGTAGAAAGTAAACAGGGAGCATATAAAGGGCTTGGTAAGGATGGGCTACAGTGAGCAACTTGTTCATCCATTCAACAAATATTCATTCAATGCTCACTATGTGCCAGGAACTGTTAAAAGGCCCCAAAGTGTGTCCAAATTATAATGCTTAAGGAGAAGAATGGTAGAGGATGATCTCTGGGATATGGGTAGTGGCTTTTTGTCTTGAAGATCAGGTTGATGAGTTTCATATACATTGAGAGCAGCATGAAGCAAGGTTTGGTTTTAAAAACTAACTAATCTGTCAAGAGTACAATATATCAAAGCTGACTTTTATCTATTTCATCAAACTTTACTTTGCAAAGTGTATTTTGCCATGAGGAAAGTAAATTCATTCATCATACACACAAACACACATACACACACACACACACAAACTTAGAAAACAGGAACAGAGTGATGTTTGGAGAGATAGCACTGCTGGATGAGAGAGAGGTAAGATTGGTAAGACCCTCCAGTCAGACTGATGGGGGCTGAGAATCATTCAGCAGAGCAACAAAGGGACACCAACAGTGGGCAATAGTTCTGAGGTAGGAACCATTCTATAGAACCGTTCTATAGAACTGTAGGTCCTACAGTGGGATTGAGGTGATCCAAAGGCTGACTGGTTGTAGTGTGACAATACAGGAATAACAGAAAGATGGTGAGTTGGAGGTGAAACTGACATTTCCTTTTTCTATAGCATTGGTTATGCAGAGGGTGGAGACGTCAGCTCAGGGTGGGAGTACCTGGGGAAAAACATATAGGGGTTTGAGGTTAAAGGAAGAGCATGAGCCCATTTTGGAATTGGTGGTTTGGGTTGCATTTAGCAGGCAGTCAAAAATACAGGTGTGAAACTTCTGAAAAAGACTGAGGTTGAAAAGGTATAATTAGAAGACTTCATAATAGAAATTTTGGCTGAAGCAGGAAGGCAGATGTGCCCACCCAAGGAGAAAGTGAAAAATAAGAGGAGAAATCAACGCGTGGAAAGCCAACGGTTAATGGGAGAGAGAAAGGAGACAGGGAATGAGCAGGCAGAGAAAAAGGTGGCATTCTCATTGGGGCCTCTGCATAAGGCTTCTGATTACATTCGTTTACAAGCTTGGCAGAGCAATAATTAATGCTGATGAGCTGAGTTGCGTGCAGATCACAGATTCTGTTGTGCCCTTGACACTGGGAATTACAAGACTCCCTGAAGATCTGAAAACAAAAGCAGCCTTTGTGGAATGTGAAAGCCAACTTTATGAATAAAGCACTCGAGTTAGTCCAAATAGAGTCTGGGGACTTGGCTTCAACTCTTTTCAAAGAGAAGACTATTTCTCCAGTGGCTGCTGAGTATCCACTTTTGCATAATCTTTGGTGCAAATTAATCTTTGCAGATTACAATAGTTTGGTAGGATACCAGGACCAACACTTAAAGGCCATAGGGTCTGCTTCTATGAGACCAGGAGTGACTGAGTAAATGGAGTTTCCTCCAAAATGACTTGAAGTGAAGAAATTCTTAAAAAAAAAAAAAAATTAATTGACTACAGGAGGGAAAGCCTTTAGGTGTCTCAGAAGAAGCTTATTATCATTTCTCTCTCTTCTGTCTTCCTGTTGGCAGGTATTATAAAGATGCTGGTTGGGTTAGTTTAGAATAATCAATTTTTTTAAGATTCTACTTATGAGAAAGTGAGGAGCAGAGAGAGGGACAAGCAGACTCCTTGCTGAACGTAGAGCCTGATGCAGGGCTTGTTCCCAGGACCTGAAATCATGACCCGAGCCCAAATCAAGAGCCAGACACCCAACTGACTAAGCCACCCAGATGCCCTTAGAATAATCATTTCAATAATAAAATTGTTTGTTTTCCATTATATAAAGATTTTTTTTCTCAGCACTTTAAAGTTTCTACCAATTTATCTATTTGAGAAGACCTTCTACAAATAGAAATTCCGAAGAATGTTCAGGTAAATCAAGACCTTTCCTAAATTTGTCAGTTTACTGTTGACAATTAGGGACAGACTTGCTGCAAGCATGATGAGTTAATCATTTATACACTCAGGTGTGCTTTCCGTTCTAGCCTCCCCTTGTCCCCCATTAGCAGTTGTCCTTCAGTCATCAGGGATGTCTAGAGCTAAGATCAGCATGTATAGATAACCCATCTAAGCCGTGGCTATTATTCAAGAGGCAGCATGATGGCAGGCTGTATTGAGTCTGGAGCTGGGGAGGCCTAGGTTTCACCACCTAATTACTGTGTGTGTGTTTAGGTCAGTTTCCCATTTCTTTGTGCTTCCATTTTTGTTGCTTTGTTGGGATTTTTAATTTGCAATATAGGGATGGTGACCAGATTGGGGAAGGCAAGGAGACTTTTTGTGTTCTTGGGTTGTCAGAAGGATTAAATTAGATGATGCATAAATATATAAAATGATTCATTTGTGTTCTAGTACTCCACAGGCATACCTGCATTGGTAGAATCATCCATATATTCTGAAGCATTCTGTATTAATCTCTTGGTGTTTGCAAAATTCTTTTAGATAATTTAATCTTAAAATATTTGAAATTATTTAATAGAAGGGTTATTATAATGGTACTTAATAGCACTTGCCTTCCATTTTCCTCTTAAATTCCTCTTGGCCATCTGCCTATTGTCATTGGCAGGGCTGGGCACTCAGACTTCCTTTTGATTTTTCCATAGTTTGTGACACATTTAAAAAAGTTGATCTTTACAATTACTTATTTCTTTCATATTTAGATTACTACGCTGTTAATGTTTTACAAACAAGATCTCTTGAGCCAGACCACTGGAATTTTAATGCTGACTCCTTCATTTATACTTCTTTGACATTAAGCAAGTTATAAAAACCTTTGTGCCTCAGTTTGCTCATCTATAAATCAGCATGATAATAGCATATACTTTATATAGTTATGAGGATTAAATGATTTGGTATAGACAAAGTGCTTAGACACTTGCCTGGTAAGAAAAGTTTTGCTATTAAGTTAAATCAGTCATCTTTATGAGTGATGACACTATCACTTAAAGTAACACTTTGGGAATAGAGATAAAGTCACTGTCATGCTACATTTAAATTAACTGATATAACCAGCAAATATAAAAGATATAAAGATAGAAAAGATTTGGGTGGCTCAGTCATTGGGTATCTGCCTTTGGCTCAGGTCATGATCCCACATCAGGCTGGTCAACAGGAAGCCTGCTTCTTCCTCTCTCATTCTCCCTGCTTGTATTTCGTCTTTCACTGTGTCTGTCTCTGTCAAATACAAAAATAAATAGATGTTTAAAAAAAAAAAGATTTGAAGTATTTTGAAATTATTTTCTCAATGGAGAGAAAAGGCGTATTTGAATAGTCATTCTAAATGATAATGTTGGAAAACAAACAAACAAACAAAACAAAATGATAATGTTGAGGTACACACTAGGTCTTTCAAAAAGCTCTAGGTCTTTGAAAAAGTGAAGAATCAGGACATTGATTTCCAGAGAACTCATCACTGACAAAATCTATTTTAGATGAATTTTTTTTTTTGTTTATTTTCCCTTAGAGTAAGTTCAAATGGTTTATTTGCAGAGCTAATAGGAGCCAAACAAACTAATTTTTCCTCTGGTCATCCTTTAATTGACAGATACTCCTAAGTTTCTTTAGTTTCTGACTTCATTATTTTCTTAGTGATTACCATTTTATAAAAGAAAAAAAATAACAATAATGTTGAAATGACTAGCATTAAGTACGAGAAAGGAAATGTAAAAAGAGCTAGGTAAAAATCAGCCCCGAATTTACTCATTCATCATAATTTTCCCCATGATTGAATTATTTTGCTAAATCATGATTTCATCTGTTCCCCTTTTCTTTGTTTGGTTAACATATATCCTTGTCTTTCATCCTACCTTCTTAGAATAAAATAGTAATATCTCATTGTGGTTTTGAAGTGGTGATACAACATGGAGGCTTAAGTGGGTAGAAGAAGAATAAATGAAACAAGATGGGATTGGGAGGGAGACAAACCATAAGTGACTCTTAATCTCACAAAACAAACTGAGGGTTGCTGGGGGCAGGGGGTTTGGGAGAAGGGGGTGGGATTATGGACATTGGGGAGGGTATGTGATTTGGTGAGTGCTGTGAAGTGTGTAAACCTGGTGATTCACAGACCTGTACCCCTGGGGATAAAAATATATGTTTATCAAAAATAAAAAATTAAAAAAAAAAAAGAATAAAATAGTAATAGATTTTGAGACCCGGGGGTGTCATTCAACACCTCTAGTACAACTCTTTTTAAAATTGAAAAAACTGTTTCAGAGTCACTTTGTGACCAATGTAAGATTATACTTACTGCTGGTTGTAGAACCAGTCATAGTTTTTCGGTTTTCAACCTCTCAGATCCCATCTTTTGGCCAACCATACTCCCCTTCTTAGCATCATTGTTTTTATTTTTTTTTTAATCTATTTTTCTTACGGTTTTTGTTATCTTTCTCTGTGCTTTATTTTTATCTTCATTATTTTTCTATCTACCAATCTCTGTGGAAGAGTGACCCTGATGAATTCAATCTTTTTTTTTTTTAAGATTTTATTTATTTATTTGACAGACAAGTAGGCAGAAAGGCAGGCAGAGAGAAAGAAAGAGAGAGGAGGAAGCAGGCTCCCCACTGAGCAGAGACCCTGATGCGGGGCTCGATCCCAGGACCCTGGGATCATGACCTGAGCCTAAGGCAGAGGCTTTAACCCACTGAGCCACCCAGGTGCCCTGATGAATTCAGTCTTAAGTAGAAAATGCAGTTATGAAAAATTGAACAAAGAAATGACAAAAATTTTCTATTTTCATGTTCAATCAATCTCACTGACAAAAATCTTCTATTTTCATGCTCAATCCTTCATTCATCATTTATTTATTCCTAGAACTGGAGGTATGGGTTAAATCTGTAACTGCCTCAAAACGTGAACACTTTCTTTGGTTTGAAAAACCATGAATATGTGTGTTGCTACTTCTACTCTTGAAGAACAATGCAGCAAGGTGAGTGTTTAGCTATATTTTATTTTAATGACAATGTTAAATTCATCAATAAGAAATTCAAGCTATACATTTAGTCAACTACCTATAACTGAATTTTAAAAAAACTGAGCAAGTGGAGATAATATATCAAATAGATGATAGAAAAGATTTTAAATGCATGTGCGCACACACACACACACACACACACACACAGAAGTGGGCTTTCTAAATAGAGTAAGGTTAAATCATAGGTCTATTTTATTATCAGAAACTTTAACCTGAATAAAATACTGAGCTACTTTGAGTTTAATAAAAGAGAGTAATTTGGTGGTCCAGCAATTTGAGGAAACATAATGTAATTATGTATGAATTAGTTTATCAGGGTAGAGCTGTTGCGTTTTTAACTTATTTATTTATTTATTTATTTTAATATAGGGAAAACATGTCCTATTTCATTCTGATTTAGATTTAACAAAAACACCAAATTTGCGGCATTTGTAATTCACTATCTCCAGCTAATAAAAGCATCGGATGCAAATTCTCAAAAAATAGAGGCTTCCTTTTCTTATCTTAGCATTTCCAGCTAATTATTTACATTAGCACATTTTTATTAAACTCTCCTTGACATGATTTGAACAAAGTTTACATGTGATATAATCTATTAATTAATTGACCTCAAGGTAGTTTTGGACCTTCTTGTGTGAGCGTTTTTTTGTTTTGTTTTGTTTTTTTAAAGAAACTCCTTGGGTTCTTCTGTGTAGGTTTCTAGATCTCTAACTTGCTCTTCTTTGTTGATAATTTTGTTGGTAAGAGAAATAACTTATACAAATGCTTAATTATGCAGTAAAGTACTTATGGTCATGATTTACAATTTCTCTGTATGACATTGAAATAGTATGTAATAAACCACACAACAGATCACACATAAAGGCAGTGTTCAAATTTCAGCCACAAGTCACTTATAAGTTTATATTTCTATATTTTAGAATAATGTTTCAAAGACAGTGACCCTATATTCACTTTCCCCATAGATGCTTCCCAAACTCAAACATTTGCAAAATATCCCTGGCATTCTGCTCTAGGAGATTAACAGTGGTTTTATAACCATTTCAATCAATTGCTTACCTGCTAGACTCACAATGACTCAGAAGCACTGCATTCTCATACCAGAAATCAGAAACCGACTCTAAAGTAAAAATATAACCCATTTAGTGGCTCTTTAAAACCTCACAGTTAAAAAAAAAATTTTTTTAATTAAAAAATTAAAAATTAAAAAAATAAAGCCTCACAGTAACATTTCTCTACAGATTTTCCAAATTTCACTACAATCCATTTTAGTGCATATACACACTATATTTTTTCATATGTGCTGCCATTTTTTTCTTAGCCAGATTGTAAAGTGTTTGATATCTCTAACTTACATAGTAGTTCTTTTCCCACATTACAGCACATAGCTTAGTGCATGATCTAGGAATAACTTCTTGAAAATGTACTCTATCAGGCTACAAGTTACTTTAGGAATCACACATTCATTCACAAAGTGTTTGAGTGTCTATTCTACATATCACTGGGCTCTGGAGTGATGCTTCTGTCATTCTTAGTTGTATGACCTCGAGCAAGTTCTTGAGCATTTCTGTATCTCCAGTCCACATGTGTTAACATGGGGATAATTTAATTCTCTCAGGAACCAAGGTCCTATTTACATGATATATGTAAGGTTTTGAGAACAATGAATATCTTACATGAAAAAACACAATTATGTTTTTGTGACCATGAGGGGTGATGATGATGAAATGATGTCAGAGACTGACTACCTAATATAGACAAAATTCTCCTTTTTAAAAGAAATTTATTGTTCAGAAGTGAAACAAAAATGGAGACCACAAAGGGCCAGACAATATAAGCTAGGACTTTGCAGAACGAAATAGAAGTCTGGGAGAAGGATATACTATGCTTATTTAGGGAAGTCTGTAAATGCCTCTCAGATGAGAGTGCATTAAAGAGATTCTTTAAAAGATTAGCAACTTGGCAAGTCTATTAGTTCTTATAAAATGGGTCACTACATTTAACCAGAACTGCAGGTGCCAAGTAGAGAGGCTTGGGAGAACATGGATATTCTGAGATCCAAATAATTCAGGATCACAGGAGTATATGTTGAGAAAGTGTGTTCCAGGAAATTGAAGTAGCTTGGGGACAAGATAATGCTACTAGTAATAATAACAAAAGCTGTAATAGTAAGGACATAACTGTGGTTAGTTACTATTGTCAAGCACTATGCTAAGGACCAGATATACACAGATTCATTCAATTCTGACAATAACCCGGTGAAGTAGGTACTTTATTATCTGCCATCCTACTGAAGGGGAAAACCACTGTTTATTGATACTGATGTGCCCAAATTGATCCAGCTATGAAGTGACAGACCAATTTTTGAACCCAGTCACTTTGGTTGTGATACAAAACAAAGATTCTTTAAATTTTTTTTTTAAATTTTAATTCCAGTGTAGTTAAAATAGATGTTATTTTATTTTCAGGTACACAATGTGGGGATTCAACAATTCCATCCGCAACCCAGTGCTCATCGTGACAAGGGCACTCTATAATCCCTGTCACCTATTTTACCCGTCCCCTCACACACTCCCCTCTGGTAACATTAATTTGTTCTCTACAGTTAAGAGTATGTTTCTTGGTTTATCTTTTTCCCTTTGCTCATTTGTTTTGTTTCTTAAATTCTAAATATGAGTAAAATCGTATGGTATTCGTCTTTCTCGGGCTTATTTTGCTTGGCATTATACTTTCTAGCTACAGCCATGTGGTTGCAAATGACAAGATTTCATCCTTTTTATGGCTGAATAATATTTCATTACATATATAGATTTATATTTACATATTTATAAATATACCGCTTCTTCACCCATTCACCTATTGATAAGACACCTAAGCGGCTTCCATAGTTTGTCTACTGTAAATACTGCAGTAAACATAGAGGGTACATGTATCACTTTAAATTAGTGTTTTTGTATTTTGGGGCTAACTACCCAGTAGTGAAATTCCTAGATCATAGGGTAGTTCTATTTTTAACTTTTTGAGCAACTTCCATGCTGTTTTCCCCAGTGGCTGCACCAGTTTGCATTCCCACCAAGAGTGCAAGAGGGTTCCCTTTCCTCCACATCATTGCCAATGCTTGTTTCTTGTGTTACCAATTTTAACTATTTTGACAAGTAGGAGGTGGTAGTTTTGATTCACATTTTTCTCATCATGAGTGATGTTGAGCATCTTTTCCTGTATCTTCTGGCCATCTGTATGTCCTCTTTGCAGAAATGTCTGTCCAGTCTTCCGCCCATTTTTAAAATTGGATTATTTGGGGGTTTTGGATGTTCAGTTGTATAAGTTCTTCATATATGCTAATCCTGTATTGGATATGTCATTTGCAAATATTTTCTCCCACTCAGTTTGCTGTTTAGTTTTGTTGACTCCTCTGCTGTGCAGAAGACTTTTATTTTGGTGTAGTCTAATAATTTATTTTAGCTTTTATTTCTCTTGCCTCAGGAAACAAAAATGTTGCTGGGCTGATGTCAGAGACATTACTGCCTGTGCTCTTTTCTATGATTTTTATAGTTTCAGGTCTCACATTTAGGTCTTTAATCCTGTTTGAGTTTATATTTGTGTATGGTGTAAGAAAGTGGTCCAGCTTCATTCTTTTGCACATGACTGACCAGTTTTTCCAACACAATTTTTTGAAAAGACTGTTCTACTCCCTCCCCCTCACTGGATATTCTTGAAGATTAATTGACCATATAATTGTGAGGGTTTTTTTCTGGGTTTTCATTCTGTTTTATTGATCTATGTGTTTATTTTTATGCCAGAACCATACTCTTTTGATTAGTACAGGCTTGTAATGTAGCTTGAAATCTGGAGTTGTGATACCTCCAGCTTTCCTTTTTTTTTTTTTTTTTTAAATATTTTATTTATTTATTTATTTGACAGACAAAGATCACAAGTAGGCAGCGAGGCAGGCAGAAAGTGGGGGGGAAAGCAGGCTCCCCACCGAGCAGGGAGCCCGACACGACACGGGGCTTGATCCCAGGACCCTGAGATCATGACCTGAGCGGAAGGCAGAGGCTTTAACCCACTGAGCCACCCAGGCGCCCCAGCCCTGGCTTTTTTTTTTTTTTTTTTTGACATTCATGTGCATGATAATTGTTTCTCCATACTGTCACCTTCAGTCTGCTGGTGCCTTTGGGTTTCAACTGAGTCTCTCATGGGCAACTTTTAGATGGGGCTTATTCTTCTTTTTCTTTTCTTTCTTTTTTTTTTTTAAATCCACTCTGTCACCCTAGGTCTTTTGATAAAGGATTTAGCCCATTTACCTTCAACCTAATTATTAATCTGTATTTATTGCCACTTAAGTTACTTGTTTTGTGGCTGTTTTGTAGTTTTCCTCTGATCCTTTCTTGTCTTACTCTAATGTGGTTTGCTTTAATGATTTTCATATAAGTGATATACGTGGATTCCTTACTCTTTATTTTTTGCATATCTATTACTGGTTTTTGATTTGATGTTATCGCTTAGTTTGTACATATCTCCTGCATATAGCTGTCTATATTTAGCTGATGGTTGCTTAATTTTGAACTCATTCTTTACTCTTCTCCCCTCCACATTTCAGATATTTGGTATTATATTTTAAAGCCTTTTATTCTGTGCTTCTCTTGACTGATTTTTAGAGGCATACTTTTTTTTTTTTTTGCTTTTGTGCTTCCTATTTTTCTTACTACTGCTTTTTATTTTCCAACCAGAGTCCCTCTTAGTATCATTTGTATTGCTGGTTTAGTGGTTATGAATTCTTTTACTTTAGTTTTTCTGAGAAACTCTTTATCTTGCCCTCTATTGTGAATGGTAGCCTTGCCGGTTCAGTTATTCTTAGCTGTAGATTTTTCCCTTTCAGCAGTTTAAATATGTTGTGCTACTTCTTCTGGCCTGCAAAGTTTCTGCTAAAAAATCACCCAATAGCTTTATGGGGTTTCTTCTGTATGGAATTGTTCTTTACTCTTGCAATCTTTAAAACTCTTTTTCACTATATTTTGCCATTTTTTTCTTGGTATGGACCTCCTTGGATTGAATTTGTTGGGAGAATCTCTGTGTCCCCTGAATCTGCATGTCTTTTTCCCTCCCTAGATTTAGGAAGTTTTCAGCTGTTATTTCTTCAAATACATTTTCTCCCCTGCTCAAAACAAAGATTCTTTTTTTTTTTTAAAGATTTTATTTATTTATTCACTTATTTATTTATTCACTTATTTATTTATTTTAAAGATTTTATTTATTTATTTGACAGAGAGAGATCACAAGTAGTCAGAGAGACAGGCAGAGAGAGAGAGAGGAGGAAGCAGGCTCCCTGCCGAGCAAAGAGCCCCATGCGGGACTCGATCCCAGGACCCTGAGATCATGACCTGAGCCGAAGGCAGCGGCTTAACCGACTGAGCCACCCAGGCGCCCCCAAAACAAAGATTCTTAAAAAGAATAAGAAATCTGTGCTGTATAGTTTTTAAGTAAAACATTTTGCTGAAAATTCTATTAAAAATATCAAGTAAGTATTAGAAATCATTCTTTGGGATCTTGAGTTTGAGCCTTTCTGGTCAGCCACTTAGATTGGCATCACTTTATGCAATTATAAACTTGAACATATAATTAATAATATAGTTAATGAAATGTGGAGATTGTAGGGAAATTAAAGAAGGAAGAATATCTTGCCTCATTTTTCATAGCATGGAATCACTAAATACTAGACATAAAATGAATATTAAAAAATGTATTAAGCAAAACTTGTAATAGAATTTTCTTAGTGAGACCTTTTTATAATCTTAAATACTAATGACTACAAATTAATATATGTTTTTCTCAAGAAATATTTGTATTATTTCACTTTTGCTTTAACATGTTTCTTTGGCAGTTGAAATTAAATTTGATGATTTTTTAGTATCCTGAGAAGTGTAATCACAACTATGCAGGAGATATGTACAAATTAAGTGATAACATCAAATCAAAAACCAGTAATTGATATGCAAAAAATAAAGAGTAAGGAATCCACATATATCACTAAAGAAAGCATATCACTGATATGAAAATCATTAAAGCAAACCACAGAAGAGAGTAAGACAAGAAAGGATTAGAGAAAAACTACAAGTGTAGTGTGATCACACTTCTCAGGATACACAAAACAGAAGTGTAATCACAATTATGCAACATTTCCAAACATTCATATTTTTACATGCCTTTTTAAATAAGGAAACACACCTGGAATTGTTTTCCAACTGAAAACACTTAAAAATTTATATATTGTCATTGGCATTTTTTTTTGTCTGATGATTTTATATTGCTTATATAATTTGTAGGGTGAATGTGTAATTTAATACAAAATACATTTATTTAATATTTCATTTCCATCATGGAGCCTGGATACCAAAAAAAGAAAAAAAAAAATCTGTGTCATCTGTGTTGAAGCTCTACTTGGTAGTGAGTGTGGTTCTTTCTGTCCTAGCAGATCTGTTTCTCCAAGACCCAGCAAGGGGAAAAAGCCCTGGCAGCTGCAGCAAACCAGAGTCAGGCAGGTACAGACATTAGGATTCATTCTTTAGCTCATTCTTCCTCTGACTCCAAACCCTGAGCAAAATCTAGCATTGTCGGCATTAACTCTTAATACCTTCTCAGGCTTTACTTCTGTCTGCACTTGTAGCTTCCCTCTTCTTTGGAGATTAATCCCCACTACGTGCTGAGTTCTCTGGTTCATTACCACACCCCATCCAGGGCCTCCCTCTGTAAGGAGTCTTCATTCAATGCTAACACTAGGCTTTGTCTCAATTTACCCCTTCACAAGGGGACACTTGAGTATGGCAGACTTCAGGGGAGAAAGGGTAGCTTTTGTTTTCAT
The DNA here is from genome assembly GCF_022355385.1 of Mustela nigripes. Taxonomy (NCBI): domain Eukaryota; kingdom Metazoa; phylum Chordata; class Mammalia; order Carnivora; family Mustelidae; genus Mustela; species Mustela nigripes. Next base: position 123,779,281 of record NC_081569.1, on the reverse strand, counting down.
AGCTGGTAACATCTGTGTCTTCCTTGATGGTGTCTGCCTCAGGGTAGTAGAACTTATTAGGTGTACTGTTCCCTAACAGTAACGGTAAGAAAGGGTTTCAGAACTTTTGAGGTTTTCTTTTTTCTCTTCCTATCCTCAGCCCACATCTATGAATGTCTGAGTGTTACAATGACAGTGGCATGATGATTAAAACCAAAAACAGCAGGGACACTATCTATTATTTCTTTCCCCTGAATCCTTGGGTCACAGATATACTTAGAAGTAGCGTGCTACTTGCAAGGCACTAAAGCTTTGGGGTAAGACAAGAAATTCTCCAGTTAGGATTAGTAGGTTCAATAAACTTACTGCAATTAAATTTTTCTGCAGCATCATTGACATTGCTTAATTGATTCACAACGTGACTTCAAGGGCCTTAGAGACAAAAGGAGAATGAACTGACATCACAAAACTACACCTGATTCTTCCCAGAACTCTATAGGATAGAAATATCTTTTTTTTTTTCCTTTAAATAAAACATCTACCTTAACTGAACCAAATTATATACTAGGGCTACAAGAATATATTCTATGGACCCAGGCTTGCCCTTAAGACCTGCTATCCATTGGTGCAGGGAATCAGAAAACTAAAATCCAGGGAAGTAAGAGCAACAATGAGAGACTGTTGAGAACCATTGGGAAGAGCATCCTGACAGAGCCTAGGGGTCAGGGAGTCTTCCCAGGAGAGAGAACATCTAAGCTGATGCTTAAAGCATCCACAGGAATGAGCTGACTAAAATCTAATGAAATCCTCAGTGAGGAGATTATGTTTCAACTTCTCAGAATTGTTGTGAATGAAAGTGTTACCTCTTTTCCTTTTGGCACTTTTCTCCTCCCTGAGGCAATTACAGAAGCAAATTTTCCTGCATAAAAAGGAATCAACAGGGGCTAGTTTGCAACTTGGCTGGACCCTTGAAAACTGGCAACCAAACCTACAGATAGGGGAACTCTTCAGGGACCAAGAGGGAAAAATAACCAGGCCCTGGACTATCTCAGGATTCCTGTTTGTTCCCTGACCAAAAAGAAAAAGAAAAAGAAAGAGAAAAAACAACCCCCACACCAATGAGCTGAAAGCAAGGTCTCATATCAAAGAATCTTTCCCCAGAGCTACAGAGATGCGGAGCGAAGTTGCTGGGTTATCAGTGCTGTGAATAAGTGGTGTCAGCCTTGACATTTTCTTGCTGGCAGAGACAGAACACCCCTGAGGAAAAGACACTGATCTTAGTTTTGTTTATTCAATTGGGGGCGACGTCTTGCCATGTTTTGATAAATGTGTTTATAAAGTGAAAGGGATATGCTTATTGTGCTGCTTCTGCTTATTGTAATGGTGGTGGTACTGCCTGAATTTCAGAGTGGGTCCCGAGTGATGCATATTTAAAACAGGAAACCATCAGGTAAAAAATTACTGTGGCCAATGCCTATTAAGATATGTTTAGCGATACCCCTCAAACCTTCTTTCCCCATTAGCCAGGCCAGGCTGTATTTGTAGAGGATTTTAAGAAAGACACCCTTTTCCCTGTAATAGCTGGCCATTGATGTATGAAATTCCCTTAAGTGAGATAAACTTTTTATTCTGCAGGCTGCTGCTGAGGCTCAAAATGCAAAATAGTCCTGGGGGAGATAAAGACTTTGATTTTAATACTTTCCTGTGAGTGAATTTAATGAAATCTTATCTTTTCAGAGCAAATTTTAAAATGTGTATAAGGACTGGGGTGCTGGTGTAAATGAATGTGTGTGTGGGAGGGTGTCGGAGAGGGAAAAGAAGAGGTCAGTTTACTGGAGGGGAAAATAAAAGACCGAGAGTTAATCACGACTAAGGATTCTCCCAAGATTTTTGGGTGAACAGTGTTGGACAGGCGCCATGTTGCCTCTCTGCATTTTAAATGGGGTGATATTAAAAACAAAGCAACAGATATGGAAATAGCTGACTAGCAATGGGGTAGATTAGAGAGGAAGTCAGAGTCTGTGCACAGAGAAAGCTCTTGGCAATACACACACCCTGCTTGAGTACTACCATCCTACTGACCTAGGAGGCCTGTGAGGCCCTCACTTTCTGGGGAGTGTTCAGAGTAAATTGGAGTCACCAACAGAAGAACTGAGACTAGAGTGTTGAGAAGAGAAATATGAGTTTTCCCTCATCAGTGATAGTACTTCCTAAAATATTCCTCCTCAACAGGGATCGGCGGAGGACGAGAGAGTAATTTCTTTCCACAAGATAGAAAACACATATGTAATGAATCATCTTGTACAATTATTAATTTATCTGTTTGCATACTTATTACAAATATTTGTCCAATTTTAGAGGACACTTCTGTTTCTTTCTTTCTTTTCTTTTTTTTTTTTTCCTCCTAATGATTCACTAGTAAAATCCTCCTGACACATAGGAGGGAGAGGGAATGGAAGACAATAATTTCAAGGTGTTAATTTCAGGGGATATATAGGGAAGGAAGTGGATTCCAGTATGAGATGCACCTACAGCTCCAGAAAACAAAACAATGGAATAAAACTGGTTTCTCTAATTGCTTTGTAAAATAAGTAGGTCTGCCTTATATAGTTTTCTCGTAGACTGCTTAGTGTAATCTTTGTATTTGTTTGCTTATTTATATTCAGGTATTTTTACAATATTTTAGGGGATGTTCATGGTTTCAACTCTAGAAGAGTTTAGGACATCTTGATTGATAGGAAGACAGACCCAGGAGAGTTCTAGATATATCTTGGTTTTAATGCTGAAGTTTGTAGAATATTTATTCTGACAAATATATATATTTATATATATTGTATATAACTAACAAATACTGGACTTTAAAGAAGAGCTGGAAATAAGTATAAATGACTGATTTTCCTTTTTTGGTAATAGGAAGCCAATAGCTACTGATTAAGATGGAAATGTGTGAAAATCTACATGCAAACGCATACCAAACAAAAAACAATGATCCCCATAAATTTAACAATTTTTATATTTGACTTTTTATTTTAGAGAACCCATCATAAAATATGGCCAATGAACCAAATCTATTCTGCCATCTCTTTTTATAAATAGTCTTATTGAAACATTTATATCCATTCTATGTATTGTCTATGACTCTGTGATAGCATATTTAATAGTTTTAATACATTTAGTGAGTAGTTTAATTAATAGTTTTAATGCAGTAAGTCATCTGCAAAGCTGAAAATAATTATTCTCTGGTCCACTGCAGACCCCTGTTGAGGTAGAATATTTTAGGAAGTACTATCACTAATGAGGAAAAACTCATGTTTCTCTTCTCAACACTCTACTCTCAATACTTCTGGTTACCAAATTGTAGTCCCCCACCCCACCCCCCCCCCACACACACAGGGAGCCGAGTGTCCTACATTTAACTCAGTTCTGACCCTATCTACCTGAAGATACCAGGAACCAAAACTAAATATTGTAACTGAAGAGGACACTATGGCTTTTATCTGTTTAGAATATTACAAGGGTTTGGGGACCTTTGGACCAAGAATGAGGAGGAAAACCAAAAATATTGTTCTCCTTAGAAATCACATTTGCAATCTAGTTTCACTTCAGTTACATTTTTATTGTTATGCTCAAGGAAATAACATTATGCTTTTAATATAAATAGAGATATGAAATTGCAAAGATACATTGAATGATCTTTTTTTAGGATTTTTTTTTAAGATTTTATTTATTTATTTGACAGAGATCACAAGTAGACAGAGAGGCAGGCAGAGAAAGAGGAGGAAGCAGGCTCCCCGCTGAGCAGAGAGCCCGCTGCGGGGCTTGATTCCAGGACCCTGAGATCATGACCTGAGCTGAAGGCAGAGGCTTAATCCACTGAGCCACCCAGGCACCCCTTTTTTTTTTTAAAAGATTTTTACTTAGAGAAAGCACATGCATGCTTGAGCTGAGGGAGGGACAGAAGGAGATGGGGAGAGAAAAATCTTAAGCAGACTCTGCACTGAGTGCAGATCCCCCATTGAGCTCAATCTAAAGGCCCTGAGATCACGACCTAAACTGAAATCAGGAGTCAGAGGCTTAACTGACTGACCCAACCAGGCACCCCACATTGGAAGATCTTATACATAAGACCTCTGTGCTTTAAAAGAAAAATGAATATGTAAGATTTTTAGCAAAAACTATCAAATAAATTAGACATTAGATTGGGTTTGGGCTTTCCCTATTCCAGTCTGCCTTTTGTTTTTCTGGTAGTAATAGCTTATATGACTCTGGTAGCCAAGCCACCAGAGTGGATCATGTATTTGCATGCTTTCTTTTCCTCAATTTGAAGGCTATTTTCCAAAGTATGAGGAACTAAAACCTAGAAGTTTCTTATTTGAAATCCTAATTATAGATGCAGTCTTAATTAAGATAAATTTGATCTTTCCTGAAGAGCCCATTGAATTCTGCCCCTATAATAATGTGGCCTGGAGTGTTTTTACTGGTCTAGAAAACTTCCTTCAAGTTGATTTTTATTTAGTCACTCATTACACTCTAGTAAATAGGAGTTAATACAGCTGTACCTCAGAGATACTGCAGATTTGTTTCCAGACCACTGCAATAAAGTACTTCAAATGGATATTTTGGCTTCTCAGTCATATAAAAGTTATGCTTACAGTACACTGTAGTCTAGTGAGTGTGCAATAACATTATGTTTAAAAAAGTACATACTTTTGTTTAAAAATACTTTTTAATTTAACTTTTATTTTTTTAGAGGGAGCAGGGGCATAGAGAGAATCTTAAGCAGGGTCCATGCCCAGCATGGATCCCAGTGTAGGACTCAGTCTCACAATCCTGAGATCATGACCTGAGCTGTAATCAGGAGTTGGACACTCAACTGACTGAGCCACCCAGGGCCTCAAAAATGTATATGCCTTAATTTAAAAATACACTATTGTTAAAAAAAAAAAAAAAAGCTAGCAATTATCTGAGATTTCAGAAGTTATAATCACAGATCACCATAGCAAACACAATAATGAAAAAGTTAGAAATATTGTGAGACTTACAAAAATGCGATACACCAAATGAGCAAATGCTGTTGGAAAAAAGTGGTGCCAATAGACTTGTTCAATGCAGGTCTGCTACAAAACTTCTATTTGTAAAAATTACAGTATCTATGAGATGGAATAAAGTGAAGAATGATAAAATAAGGAATGCCTGTATGTAGATTTGTGTTACAGTTTTTAATGCCGCTGCATAGGGCAGACAATTTTGTAGGGAAGGGAAATTTTTTCCTCTACCTTTCTGAATTCTTTTGACTGGCCTGTTAATTGACATAAGACAGACTATTGGGAGAAAAACAACTTTGATTTCGTACATATGGGAGTTCCACAAAAAAAGTGATGTAGTCTAAGTTGGGCAACTGAGACTTATATGCCCTCCTCAACTAAGGAGGAGTCTAGGGCTTCAGAGGGAAGGAACACAATTCCCAGGAAGGTGGGAAGAGGAAACATTTGGTAAACACATGCTCGTCATGCCCTCGAGACAATATGATACAGAGGGGGAATTTGAGCCTAGCCTTGCTAGGTTTCCCCTAGTTTACTATACCTACCACCCTTACTTCACACTCTTTATAATTCTCTCTGGCGATAGTTCCTCTATCTAAAATCTTAAGAGACAGTGAAGGGGAAGGTAGAAAGCTCTTCCTGAATCTTTTGGGACTTGTTTGTCCTCAACTCAAAATCACCCACATGCCGAAGTAGCACATTTGGGGAAGGTTCATTGTGAACTCCTTCAGTTGGAAAATCTTACAAAAACTTGTTAAGCTAGGGGTACCTGGGTGGTTCAGTTGATTAAACATCTTGCCCTCATGATCCCAGGGTCCTAGGATCGTGCTCCACATCAGGCTTGCTGCTCAGTGGAGAGTCTGTTTCTCCCTCTGCCCTTTGCTGCTCCCCTTGCTTGTGCTCTCTCTCCTTCTCTCTCTGTCAAATAAATAAATAAAATCTTTGGGGAGGAAAAAGCAAAAAACTTGTTACTCTAAATGAAACACACTTTTAAACTTTTAAAAAATAATTTTTTGAAGAGATTTTATCTATTTGAGAGAGAGAGAGAAAGAGCAAGAGCAAGTGAGCACAAGCAGGGTGGAGAGGGAGAAGCAGGCTTCCCGCTGATCAGGGAACCTGACAGGGGACTGAATCCTGGGACCTGAGATCATCACCTGAGCTAAAGGCAGACATGCAGCCAACTGAGCCACTCAGGCACCCACTTTCTCAACTTTTCGTTTCTTATCAATCCTGTTTGTATATAGACTTAGAAATACTGAGAAATCGTGTTATAAAAAAAAGGGTAATGCTATTGAGAAGTAAAAAACTTTTCAGCAACCGAGTGATTTAACAGATTTAAAAAAGGAAATAGGAGTTTCAATGATGAATCATATTTAAATATTTGAAACTGTCACTATCTGATTGGAGTGCTGCCTATCTAATGTGGAAAGATGGCAGAATGTGCCACCCCAAGATATGCCACTTTGGAATAAAGTTAATTTTGAACTAGACATTTGAAAAACAGCAGATACAAAAGGGACACACTGTGCTCCCTGTATGAGAAGAAAAGAAACTTGTCATCAGAGCTGGGGAGTGAAAGTCAAGAAAATCTGTACAAACAGACCTTGTTAGAGTAACTCTTGCTTGTCTTTAGCCTCAGAGATTTTAGTCCCTTTCTGCTAATTTCACTCTTTGTTCAAAGTCCAAGATAAGCATTTAGGCTTTGCCACGTCATTTGTTTTTCATTTTCTTGGGTGGGGTGCTCCCATGTACATGTAAAAATATCTATGCTTTTCTTCTGTGAATCTATCTTGTGTCATTTTATTTTTCAGGCCCTAAGATAGTAAAGGTAAAGTTTTGCCCCTGCTACAAAGTTTGCCTCTGTTCTGTATTCACAGCTGAAAAATGAAATTAATGCAAATAGATTAAAAATGAAAACTTGGACTTCATACACATCCCTTAATTTTCAGTACACTAAAACATAGTATAGGGATGCCTATGTAGCTCAGTCGGTCAACTGTCTGCCTTTGGTTCAGGTCATGATTCAGGGTCCTGGGATCAAGCCCCACATCAGACTCCCTGCTCAGTGGGGAGCCTGCCTCTCCCTCTCCCTTTGCCTGCCACTCCCCCTGCTTGTGCTCTCTCTTCCTGTCAAATAAATAAATAAAATCTTAAAAAAACAAAACAAAACCAAAAAAACACACAAAAAAACACAAAAAACATAGTGCAAGGAACATCTGACCGTTCTTTTAATAATAACGAAAATCATATAAAAATTACTTTAAGGTAAACAACTCCTTTCACTCGTAAGATATTAAATCTAGGGTTTCCAACAGTATCTTAGTGGAAGGATGAAACCTAGAAATTGATAAATGGTTTCCTACTACAGATGTTATATATTGATATTCAAGCTGTACTGAAACAAAAACAAAAACAAAAACCCTAATTAAAAAGGGCAAAGTGTTTAGAGTATATGAAGGTGAATTTTCTACTGTAGAACTATATACAAGCATATGACTGTCGCATGATAATCTACACTTAAAGACAGAATTACATTAAGACAGCAAAGGTCTGTGATGCTTCCTGATGACATTTTCCACTTAATGGTGGTGAAACAGTTGGTAGACAACGCAAATGTTACATTTGTGCTAATGTTATTGTGCTCAGAGGGTCACAGATACTTAACCACACAGGATGGAGCAGAAGAGATTCAGTTAACAAACTAACCATCTGTAAAAGAACTGACATTAGGAATGTATAAAGATCTAGTTGCAAATGGTCAGATAATTTATATCTTTACTTCCCTTTTCCCTTATTTAATGAGGTAAAATTTACATTAAGAAGGAGCTTAAAGCAGAGTAATTTCAAGTGTTTGGCTCAGTGAAGGTTTAAATATGCAAACACATATTTTATTAGATGCAAGATCAAGATCTGCATTTCCAACCCCTAAAAAGGATCTCTTATCCTTTGCATATCAGTACTCCCTAAATGAACCATTGTTCCAGCTTCTCTTGCTATAAATTGATCATGAGTCTTCTTGAAATTCATATTTAACGAATCACATTGTATGGAATCTTTTGTATCCGGCTTATGTTGTTTAATATCGGTAAGTTAAACCTATTGTTTTTGTTCTTGTATGTTGCGATAGTTTATTTTTTTCTTCTGTTTACTATTGTATAATATAAAATTTATGTATACTTCAGTTTACTTTTCCATTCTACTATGGGTGAATATTTTTGTTTCAATTTGGGGTTATTTAAATAAAGGTATGAACACTCTGGTGTGTCTTTTGGTAAGCAAATATGTTCACTTCTCTTGGGTATGTATCTAGGATTGGAGTTGCTTTAACAAATACTGCCAGTTTCCCACTGTTTTACCATCCTACATGGCCACCAGTAATGTGGCAGTGTTCTAGAACTTTGACAACACTTGGTGTTATCAGTCTTTTTAATTTTAGTCATTCTAGTGGGCAGTTTTAATGTGTGTTTCCTTCATGAGTAATGATGTTGAGCTCCTTGTTCATGATCATTAGCTATTTAGATGTGCTCTTTTTAAAGGGGATTTCAAGTTCTCTCAAATTTTTATTAGATTTTTATATTTATTGATTGCTTAAATTCACAATACTTGGGGATCTTCTGGTTACCTTTTTAAAAATTACTTTCAGTTCAGTTTAAGACCTATTTAAAGATCATTTATGTTGTAAGTACTTTGATAATATTTACTATATAGCCCAGCATATGACCTGTATTATTAAATGGTCTACACACACTTCAGAAGAATGATCTCAGGGTCCTGGGATCGAGTCCCACATCGGGCTCTCTGATCAGAAGGGAGCCTGCTTCCTCCTCTCTCTCTCTGCCTGCCTCTCTGCCTACTTGTAATCTCTCTCTATCAAATAAATAAATAAAATCTTTAAAAAAAAAAAAAAGAATTCATAGTCTGTGGTTATTGATTATAATGTTCTGAAAAGCAATTAAATTGGTATAAGAGCTTTATTTAAATCTTCTCTATCTGTAATGATTTGTGCCTGCTCCTATCATTTATTAGGGAGGTTTATTAAAATATCTAACTATGGCTGTGGATTTGTCTGCTTCTCTTTTTATTTCTGTCAAATTTTGTTTTTTGCACTTTGAAGAATTATTATGAGTACACATTTATGAATTTTTAGTCCTTTTTAATTTAATGTTTTGCCAAAATGAAACATCTCTCTCTATTTTTAATAATTATTCTTCCCTTGGAGTCTTTTGTGTCTGATGTGAATAAAGCTGCAAGAGCTTTCTTTTGATTAGGATGTTTCTCTCTCTCTCTCTTTTTTTTTTTTAAGATTCTATTTATTTATTTGACAGAGAGAGAGATCATAAGCAGGCAGGGAGGCAGGCAGAGAGAGGAGGAAAGGAAGCAGGATCTCCGCAGAGCAGAGAGCCGGATGTGGGGCTCGATCCCAGGACGCTGGGATCATGACCTGAGCCAAAGGCAGAGGCTTTAACCCACTGAGCCACCCAGGCACCCCAGGATGTTTCTCTTGCTTAACTTTCTACCTGTGTCTTTGTGTTTATAGCGAGTCTGTTATAAAAAGTGTAAAGGTAGATTTGCATTTTTCTTGCCAATCTGACAATATTTTAATACTATTTATTTATATTTAAATAGAGATACTTGGGTGTAAGTCTGCCCTCATGCTATTTATTTTCTTTTGTCTCATCTATCCTTTCCTGCCTTTTTAAAAATGTGGGGAGGACATCCTAAATGTATTAGTGCTTTTTCACTCTCAGGGCCTAAAATAATTTCCATTTAGTCATCTTCTTCTTTTTGTGTTGTTATCAAGTATCATTCTCTACCCCTAATCTAACCCTCACAAGACATATTGTTTCTGCTTGTGGCATTTCTGTAGTGCCTCAACTTAGCAAAGTTGAAAATACAATTTCTAAGATTCCATTCCATCTACAGAGTTTTCCAAGAGAATCTTGTGCGGTATTGAAGACAGATGTGAGGCAGCCGCCATTATACTGAGGGCTGTTCAGGGATCCCAACACCGCAGAAGCATGCACACCTTGTTGCTGATCTATTGGGTCATGTTGAAACTGAGAGTCGAAATAGAGAAATATTTATCTGAGGGGTTTAGAATTAGGAACTACTTAGCAGTAGAAAATTTAAAGAATTACTTTAAAGAATTTAATTTTTTACACATGTTGTAATAATTCCACAGCAAGTAGAGAAGAGTCTACAGAAGAGTCCTACAGGCTATATGTAGTCTCAGTATTTTATTCAGGTAAGCTGTAAATATTTCTAAAATATATATGAGCTTCAGTGTATACAAATACGGGTGTGTTTTGCATCCTGACACTATATAGACTATATGGAAACTGGTTTAAAAAAGTGAGTAATATTTTCCATTACTGAAAACATAATTTCTATTTGATGTACGTTCCTATAAAATTAGATCCTGTTGAATATATTGTATGCCATTCCAGCTCTGTTGTCAAGCTCAATTTCCTCTATAGAAGTAGAGAAGCAAGGGGTGCCTTGGTGGCTCAGTGGGTTAAGCCTCTACCTTCAGCTCAGGTCATGATCTCAGGGTCCTGGGATGGAGCCCCACATCGGGCTCTGTGCTTGGCAGGGAGTCTGCTTTCCCCTTTCTCTCTGCCTGCTTCTCTGCCCACTTGTGATTTCTCTTTCTCTCTGTCGAATAAATAAACAAAATCTTTTTAAAAAGTAGAAGTAACATGAAAATCCATTTCTGATTTAATATTTCTTTAAGTAGGAATGTATCTCCTCACTTCTGTAATTATCTAACATAGTATATATTTGTTGTCTTTAGAGTTTAATTTCCATTGGAATGTAAGCTTCCTGAAAATCCATTTGTTTACTGATAGATACCCCAGTGCTTAGAATAAGGTCTCCTGCTTAGCAAGTGTTTCGTATGTGTTTTGCTCTTTGAATGAGCTAATAAAGCTCTATTAAAGATAACCTGTTAAATTTGAAGGTGCTTAGATGATTTTACTAACAAACACTGTTCTGGGACTAAGTTGATTGTGCAACAACCATTTCAAGTTTGACAGTTGCTACACCAAAGTGTGAAGGGTTCTAAAGGAGTCTTACCTCTCAAAAGTACCAGAATGACTTGCGTGCCTCCACTCAACCATGAGAAAGCTGGACATACCAATCTTATAATTTTCCTAGAAAGGGGGCTAAGTGGTGGTACCTGGCAACTATCACTAATGGTGACCTTGCTGCATATATTCTTTGAGGGCTTAATATTTAATTATCATATCAATTTTGTAATAAACCTTTTCCAATACCATTTCTTATGGTAGCATAGTATCTTACATCTGTCATGGTTTATTGAACCAATCTTTTCTTTAGTTTGTTTCACAATTTTTGTGTTGTAAATAATGCTGAAACAAACGTCTTAATGCATAAATCTCTGCTTATAGTTCACATTTGTCATCAAGAACATATTAGGAATTTCCTTGTGAAAGAACTGTTAGACCATACTTTTATGATTTTAAATTCTTTAGTACTGTCTATTTCCACCTTTAATTTGGTTGATTTATTTCTGTCATAGCATTGTCAGGGAAGAAGATGGGTTAGTTTTTAATTTTATCTGAAACTCCTTGCAAGTGAATTCTATCAATCTTTTATATCTAAAAATAGTTGGCGTGTAAAACTCCAGGTCTTGTTAAAGAATAGACAATAATCTTCTAAATAGATGATTATTATTATCTTTCTAAAATGTGTTATTCACATCTTTAAATGGAAAATAAAGGGCATATACTTATATCCCCTTAATGACTCAGGCCATTATTACAAAAATCAATTAGCGGTCTTGCATTTGGTGTGGTTTAAAGTGTTATCTTCTTTGGAAATAACCAATACTTTGAGAACACCGTTCTTCTACATTAGCAGCTGTGTAATATTGGATAAGCTTAACCTTTTTCGAATTTCATGCTTTTGTTTCCTGTAAAATGAAAACAATATGTACCACAAGAAGCTGATACGTTGTTTAGAAATAATACATATGAAATGGTCTCAGTCATGGCAGACTCACTGGAGAGGATAGTAAATGACAGCTAGGAACGAGATGGTGTTGTGCTTGAACACTATAATGTATGAGACTACTTTTCACTGCAATAAATGTTTCCTTTGCATGTGTGGCACGTGTATGTGTGCACATGTATATGTATGTGCGTATTTATTTTATGTGTTTTACATGTGTCTGTATTTTTCTAAGTGTATGTGTGTATATACATACATATGTGTATATATATGTGTATATGTGTATTTTTCCCCTCCACATCTGCTGTTGGTGATAATCTGTCCTGGCTGTCAGCATACCACTTAAGCAATTTCTCCTCGTCTCATTCATTACATTCAACTTCAAGTTTGGAAACCAGAGCCTCCTTAGCAGTACTGTGTTTAGAAAAGGAAGAAAAAGACCTTAACTGAAGTTGTGAAGGTAAGTAATCTGAGTAAAGTTATTAAGCTCTGATGCTTTTGTTTTCTTACCCTAGCTATTACCGATCATTGTTACTTCACTTCTTATATTCCCGGTGGAATTGTGAATAAGTGGGTTTTTGAGATACTTAGGTTTCAAATAAGAGATATTAAGCTATAAATATTATTCATCTAAGAATTTGTTCATCTTTTTATTAAAAATTTTATTTATTTATTTGACACAGAGAGAGAGATCACAAGCAGGCAGAGAGGCAGACAGAGAGAGGAGGAAGCAGGCTCCCTGCTGAGCAGAGAGCCGATGATGATGATGATGATGATGATGATGATGATGATGATGTGGGGCTCAATCCTAGGACCCTGAGATCATGAGCCGAAGGCAGAGGCTTAACCCACACAGCCACCCAGGTACCGCAATAATTTGTTCATCTTAATTGGGTATTTATTCTTCAGCTCTTGGAATACCAGTATCCTACTCCAAGTCTTAAGTGTCTAACTTGTGTCAACCCTTAAATTAAGTATAAGAATTGACTCAGCAGTCTGCTAAAGATTTCAGAACAGTGTTTCAGAATAATCTAACTCTTCATTTATTGCCTTATTGTTTCCTTAAAGTTTTACACCAGATAGTGAGCGTTTTTAGTTAAAACATAGATTTATACTCAACTTTCCCCTAATCTTAAATTAAGACTAACTCATTAGGAAACAATGAAGTTATAAGAACAGCAAGAGGAGACAAAGTGAGTGAAAATTCAAACTGGTACTCCTCCCCTATTTTTGAGGTCCTTTGAGGTCTTTCTCCAGAGTAGTGTTAAGTTGGGCCTTGCCTGCATGACCAAGACTGGAAGCATGAGCCATTTATATCCCAGCACTAGGGAAACAGGACCAAATGGATAACTTGTGGGGTCCAGTGAAAGATGCAAGGGAGGGGTCCCTTGTTTAAATGACAATCAGGCATGGTTGTTTGTAAAGCTGACTTGTGAGGGTGAACATTTCCCTGTGGTGGTCCCGGGGGGGGGGGGGGGGTTGTTTTAAGTTGGGGGGGGGGGGGGGGGGGGGTGACTTCTTATAAGTTAGGAGGGGGAGGGGGAAGACTGTACTTTATTGATCTTTATGTGTCTGCGGCTTCCTTGACTCTTATTTAATTCTCACAGTAACTCTGCCGGGCAAATGTTGTCATCACATTTTTACCTGTGGAAAATAGTGTTAGGATGTTTGTCAGGGTCCGGGAAGTTTCTTGTCCTTGGGTCACAGCTTTTCTCACCATTTCCCCTTTCCCCATGCCAGCATCTGCTTAGCTGCTCCTGCATTACACATGTGTGCCTTTCTTAGGGAATGCACTGCTGGGATACAGGCTCAGATAACACTATAAAGGTCTTTCCAACTCTGGGTGTAGGTGATTCTTAAACACAGAATTAAAAAGAAGGTATCTCAGGATCTGTGGTATTTGGATACTTTTCTGTGACTAGGCCACATATCTAATTAATTAGCAAAGATCTACTTCGTAATTCACATCTGAAACCCATTAGCTACCCAGGTTTTTGTGTCTGTAAAAATGTCACACCTATTCACTCTTTTCTAAATGGCCCCTGGAATTTCTTATTTATCTCTTGTCTCTAAAAGCAAACACTACCAAAAAAAAAAAAAAAAAAAAAAAAAAAAAAAAAAATGTCTCAAAGACTCCTAGAGCCCTCTTAATGAGTAAAGAAAACAATTTACTTTAGAAATTATCTAGAAAGTGATATAAAGCAAAATCATTTTCTCCTCTTCGGATAGATATAATTGCTTGAGTTTATATAATTATAAAGAATGCCCCTGTGATATCTATTTTTAAAGGGACTAAACACTTAATTTTATAAAAATTAAGTTTTAAATGAAAATAATTTAAAATTGTGAATAAAAGAAGAATGAAACTATTTGATCCTTTTTCTATTTCTGGCACATAAATATAATGGAGCCAGTAAACTGCTCATATAATATTAAAAAAAAAAATGCTGAAGCACTCATAGTAAGTTACTTGGTAAGAGAAAAAAAATTTACAGAATAGCATAAATGTTTACTAAAGGAAATCACAAGATTCACTTTCACAACATCTGTGTATCCAGTAAGCAACACTTTAAGCATTTTCATACCATTTTGAAAGATTATCTGGTTGAAAAATGAGATAGTTATAATTAAAGCTAAACCTAAAGGTTTTCTCACACAAGATACCATGAATAAGATTAAGTACAATAAGTTAAGCGTTGGATATTTGTATCTGTTAGAAATCTGCTTTATTCAAGTTTGACGAAAATTCTGATGTGCTTTTTAAATTTAATTTAATTTTTTTCAGTGTTCCAAAATTCATTGCTTATGTACCACACCCAGTGCTCCATGCAATATGTGCCCTCCTTAATACCCACCACCGGGCTCATCTAACCCCTTAACCCCCTCTCCTCTTCCTCCCCTCCAAAACCCCTGATGTGCTTTTAAGCTGAGTTTTAGTTTACATATTCCTTTGGAGAAGATATCTTCTTAAATGCTTCTGGACAGCAAATACTCTTAGAGCTGGTGGAAAAAAAGAGTTAAGTATATGGGATAAACTTTCACAAAGAACATATTAGGAGGTGCTCACCCTGATTTTCACTAAAGATTCTGAATGAGTCAAGCCATATTGTGGAGAAGAAACACCTTTCTAGGTATGAGTGGGTTGTTTTAGGAATTAGTGTTTGTTTGTTTGTTTTTTCAGATTTTCTTTTCAATTCTTGTCGATGTGATTTTAGGTTCAGTTGTGAGGTAAGTGGAGGTAAAGGTAACAATCTGGTAAACACCAGGATATTAAGAGATTACTTACTGGCATACCTTAAATTGAGTCACTTACTCCATAAATACTTTTTGAGAACCCAAGTTTGCCGGATATTTGAGGAGGAGCTGGACATGTAGGAGTGAAGAAGACAGAGAAAGTTACCACTTGCCTGGGTGTGAAGTTTCAGTAGAATAAAACAGAACATGAACGGTCTAAGCTTATTTTATATGGCGATGATTTCCATGAAGATAAGCAGGATGACGTAGGTAGTGACACTGCGCATGTGTATGTGTGTGTAAGTACATTTGAGAAGGTGACAATTGAACTGAGACTTGAAAGATGAGAATGAGACATTTTTGCAGAGAATTAGGAAATCCTTTATTATCTTCATTTACCTGGCTGATCAGTTGCTGTATATTCAAAAATATTTAGACCCGGGGCACCTGGGTGGCTCAGTGAGTTAAAGCCTCTGCCTTCTGCTCAGGTCATGGTCCCAGGGTCCTAGGATCGAGCCCCGCGTCGGGCTCTCTGCTCAGTGGGGGGCCTGCTTGCTCCTCTCTCTCTGCCTATCTCCTCTGCTTACTTGTGATCTCTGTCTGTCAAATAAATAAAATCGTTTTAAAAATAAATAAATAAATATTTAGGACCTCCCAGATTGGATGTTTCCTCAATGTTCTCATGGGACCATTTGAGTTTAAAATAAATAATAATCTAACTTCAGAGAGCCTTTCTTTAAATTATGTAAGTGGATGGAGGCACTGCCTTAAGCCACATTAAAAAAAAAAAAAAAAAAGTTCTTCATCGGCCATCCATCCCCATCTCAGTTTGCAGTAGGAGAAATGGGAACTGGGATAGATGGTTTTAATACAATCTATGCCAAGGTTGCAAAACCTAGCCATAATTCCCTTTAATCAACTTTTGTCCCACAAGCTTTGAGGCGAGGTCAAAAGGAAAAAAGAAAACAAAGAAAACCAATCCTCTACCAATCAATAAGCACTTGTGTACAGAGTTCCTCCGCTGTGCTAGGCTCAGTACCTGGGCTTTAGAAGGAAGGTCTTCTGGGGCTTCCAGACCAGCAAAATTTATCTCTGGAGGTAGCTAGGAATCTCCATGGACTTAAATCCATTGGAAAGACGTGAGTGTGGGCATAGAGAAACTGTGAAATTGGTGCTTTCCAAAGGTCCTTCCTCCAATTCCCTGCCTCCCTCTAAGAATCAGAGCTACTTTTTCTTTAATTTCATTTCCTGGGGCATTGATCTTAATCAGTGGTACAGTGGGCTCCTACTAGCATTTAATCACTGCATGTTCAGGAATTTTATAAGGAGTTTTACATGTTGATAGCTTGAAATTGGCAATGGTGGGATTATCTACACCATGGCAATTCATAGATGGTGCACATTAGGTTTGCTTTCCTGAGAGCCCATTAGGTTTTTACTAGTACATCCCTGAACCCTAGGATCAGGAAGGATTTCTCCTTTCTCTTCTCTTCAGCACATGTTAATACTTAACCATCGTATGGAGTAGCACAAACATGCAGTAACTAGGAAGTGATTCCTTCCTGGTGTCAGAGATCAGTTTGGACAAAGACATGAGTTAGGGGAAGAGGCAGAAAGATACTTGCTGCTCTGCACTGAGCTTCCAGATTCTCCAAAACCTCCCAAGAAAAGGTAGGTCCCTAAGAATTTTAGAGTAATTGGCCCTCCTGGGCCATCCTCTGGCTGATTTCCAAGGCCATGAAGCATGAGGCTTCATGCTCAGAGGCCCCACTGGCATCTGGGGGACTCAAGTTGGCAGACAAGTGATGAATGTAGGGTGGAAGCCCATGGGGCATGTCACTGTTCCACTGATGCCACATTCTCAGTTCAGAACTGTTCTCGTGCATTTTCACATACCAGATGTTCTGCACAATTAATGTTTGGTTGCCCTAGTTTGGTGTGAGGTTTTTAAAGATTGTGCTGATAGATGACTTCACTACCTTAATTCTGTAAGAATTTTTACCTATAGTCACATTTAAAAAAAAATATTTATTTGTTTGTTTTAAAGAGAGAGGGTGTGTGTGTGTGTTATCATGACCCTGAGATCATGATCTGAGCTAAACTAAGAGATGGAAGCTTAACCAACTGTGCTACCCAGATGCCCCATTTTAGTTCCTCTCTTAGAGTTCTGTCTTAAATGACATTTGTTTCTTCATCCTGTTTGTCATAATAATTCCTACCTTTAACATCAAGTCTATTCATATATTTCACAATCTAATGACTGACTTGTGCTTTCTTTTCTGTGCCTTTATAGTCGGATTGCTTTGTAATTTAGAGGAGGGACAGATGATGTTCCCACAGTTAGCATTTTTTCTAAGATGTGACTTTGGGGAAGTAATTGAATCCTGCTGTCTATGGACCTAGCAGAACTTAGGGACACTGTTGATGTGCTTGCACAAGCTTTGTGGTTTGTTGACTAGTTTCAACGGAAATTTCAAGCTGCTCTCTAAGTGTTTATGTCATTGTTTTCTAGACTTAACATGACCTATTTGGTTGCTCTTGACTCTTACTACCTTGTGGATGACTTCTCTTGCCCTTACTTCCCCAGGTTTTGCTCAGCAAAATGACTTTAACAGCTGTGAATCATGCTAGGAGGAGCAAACCCAGTTCCTTTGGTTTCAAAGGCTCCAATTCCAGCAGCCTTCTAGCTATGACCTTCCCTTCCCTCTCCCCTCCTTACTGGTCCATGAGATGCTCAAACCATGAGGTAGAAGCTTTCCTTTGTCCTCCTTCTTTAAGATTTTCATTTCCCTCATTTGAGGAATTTCAGGGGGACCCACTATCCAGATTGGCTGGAGACTTTCTTGGATTTAACACTGAAGCTCCCATATGCTGGCAAACTGTTCAGTGTTGGGCACACTGAAATAGTTGATCACCCACTTCTGGTTAATCAGCTGAAGACATGAAATGAATGCTAACATCACATAGTGCTGTCTTAAGTCCTTTATTGAACTCAGACCTGTGTCTCTTACCAGGCGGATAGACCACAGCCCAGCAGCCACATTGAGCCTAGGGCCTGTTTTTGTGTAGTCTATGATTTAAGAATGTTTTTTACATTATCACAGAGTTGTTAAAAAAAAAAAAAAAAACGGTGAATATAGGACAGAGACCACATGGCCTACAGAGTTAAAGACATTCGTTTTCTGGTCCTTTGTAGAAAAACTTTGTTGACCCATGGATTAAACCTTTCTTTGACATACAACAGAGCTTGGGATGCGGGGCCACAGTCCATTTTGTTAATGAAATGCAGGAGAAAATAGTGATCTTTAATTATTGAAAGCAAATCCTAGAAATGACTCTATTATCATTCCTTTAATTGTTAATAATTTTTATCCTGGAGAAAGCAAGCAGAGTGTATGGACCATAAATGACACTGAGTTGTGTTTAAAAAAAAAGGTGCTTTAAATTCAAATTAACAATAGTGATTGTAGTCTTTTTGCATGAAGTGGCTAATAGTTGCAGATGATTTCCCTGTATGTATCTGCTATAAATGATTCATTTAAACCAATAAACATTTCTTGGTCCAGGGATAGCATATGTCCCCAATGGGCCTAATAAGATTGAAGGAAAGGATTTATATTCTATGGACATTAACAAAAAGTTGAATGTGTACCCAGACACTGGGCCTCTGTGCAAATTTAAAAATTTTTGATAATTCCAGGGATTTTCTACACTTTGTGAATTGGCTTTTTTGTTTTGGTTTTGGTTTTAGTTAAGAACAAGGAAGGAAAATGAAATCTTAGGAGATGAACCCTCTTAAGCTGACTTTCTGTTGCATCTTGTGTCAGGCACATGCAGTTTGACTTACATTCTTAAATTCACAGTAATTCTTATTAGATCAGATCATCTTTTTATTCTTCACATTGTATAAATGTAACTTAAAGCCCTGCCTTATGTAACTTTCTCTCTGTTAATATAACAAAAGTATATACAAACTGTCAGAACAATTAGAAACAAGGTTATTTGGCTGTGATACTTGTTTCTTTATATTCTTCCTTATAGAATATTTTAAAAATCCTATGTAAATCACAAATGTTCCCATTTGTTTAATTCTGAAGCTAATAACACCTACTCCAGTAAGAATTCTGTTTTGCGTAACAGAATTATAACAGAATTTATTGCTTTCTGAGATAAAGCCTATTTCCTTTTCTTTTCGAATGTCCTTTGCTGCTCAAATGTGGCCTTATTTTTGGCAATTGACAGTTACCAGGCTTTCTTTCCCTGGCTGAGCTCTTTTCAACTTTGTCATATTGTCTAGCTAAGAATTCTAAAATTTTTTAGAATTGAAAATGTATAGGAAACTGGTTTAATACAGAAGCTGTTGACCAGCAGTCAATTGATTCCTAGTGAATTCATAAATGGGCTTTAAGGATTGTTTTGAAAATGTATGCATTGAATATGTGTGCATTCACTATGTGCATTTCAAGAAAAAAGCGTCCAAGCTTTGAGGATGTTCTCAAAGAGAGCCTTGCTAAATAACGATACAAAATGATCCTAAGCATTATTCTACAAATGGATCAAATGAGGCATCAGTGGTTATAGGACTGAACATGATCACCTACCTAATTAGAAATCCTGGACAAAAACGCAGGACATCTGGCTTCCAGCCCAGGGTTCTTGCCACTTAAGGGAAATGTGTATGTATGTATGTATGTGTGTAGAGGATGGTAAATCAGTTCTTCCTCCACCTTAATGTGGATCCTTGTGTAGGGTAGGCTTTCTAGAAATGATTGATTCTTCACATGTGGCTTGGGAAACCTGCCTTGTTCTTCCATATGCCCAACTCTAATATGTGATAGAGTTGGGCTCGTTATTATAATGAATACATTAACAGATGATGTCATCTGTTTAAATATTTAAATTTAAATGTACAAAATTTAAAATTTAGTTTAAAAATTAACTATCATTTAAGTTGCCATCTGTAGATAAGTTGAAACCTGTGCCAGTCTAATTAGCAATCAGGAATATGGTAATTGCTTTTGGCATGTGAATGTGGAAAACTTCTGGAGTAAAATAATGCCAAGTTGTGCATTTGAGTATTTTTCTTCAAGCTTGACAGTGGTAATATTCTAATAATATATTACTTGGCATTCTGCTTGAAGCTTTAAAAAGTTTTTATTTTTTAACAAATGAATATTATTTATCATTTACCTATATCCTTAAGTCTAGAGCAGAGTTTCTTAATCTGGGCACTCTTAATATTTTGGAACAGATAATTCTTCATTGTGGGTACCACCCTATATATACAGGATATTTAGCAGCATTTCTTGCCAATACCCACTAGATGCTAGCATCCTCCCCTCCCATGATCAAGACAACTAAAATGGCCTTAGACATTGCTCCAGAATGAGAAGCCAGGTATATTCTGTAAACTGTTTTAGACATAATGCTTCTGGGAAAATGATTTTCCAAAGTTAACAGAATAAAAATGTGAGGTCTCGTGCTCAGTTCATTTACAGAACCACTTCAGATACCAAATTTTATATTCTTTGAATATATATTTCCTATTTGAAGGCCCAATATAGTTCATTGTTTTATATAAAGGTTCAACTTTTGCATGGTGTTTATTTTTCTTCCCTATGCATTTTCATAACTAAAATTCTTTCCACACAGGAAGAATGAGTAGTTTTTTTTTTTTTTTTTAAGATTAGTAGAATAATCATGATTGTGACCCATTGCACAGTTGCATAGAACGAGTCTTCAATGAAGTAGCAGCTACTTGTGGTTGGGGAGATGGTCGCTGTCCTCAGCTATCAGAAATGGACACCCCCATGGGAACACATAAATATTTACCTGGGTAAGGCCCCTGGCCTTTGCAGATAATTTCCTATATGCCAGGTTGCCAGGAAACAAGGAGGTAGGGAACAGCCCCAGGAGTAAATAAGCATTTTGTTACACTGATAGGCAATCTAGGAAAATAACCTCCACTCCACTACCCATCCTCTACCAACATCCATTTCTATTTAGCCTATAGGCACTGGGCTTTCAAGTGTATTTTCAGAAAACTGTTTTGTAAGAAAGTAGAGAAATGTCTTTATTTCCTTTATATTCATGATATAAATTACACAGCAGATATATGGAGAATTCTTTTTTGCTTTTCCCCAAGATTCCTTTTTTTTTTTTTTTTCCTGGCCAGGCTGTGGAGATTTCCCAAATTCCCTTCCAGATTTAGCGCTGATATTATGGTACTTAATCCGATAGTGACTTCTCAAGTAGCAATTCTCAGCTGTTTGCTGTGAAAAAAGAAAAAAAAAAAAACCTCTTTGGAAAGCAGTTTCATCTTTCTTTGTGTCACCTTGTTTGAGGAGCAATGAAATCCAATTATCCTTTACAATGATTTGTGAAGTAGCAAATGGAGTTGACATCTGTTCAGCAAATTCTGAAGACAGTCCATTTTTATTTTTCCCTCCATGGAACTAAAGTCATCACAGATTTTGTCCTTTGGCCTTCCTTCAGTCCCTTGTTGTAGCCTTGTGATTGTCTAAGCAAGGTTGATTTTAAAAACCAAAAGGCGAGGGATAGGGGAGAAGAACGGAAATAGCTTGTCATTATGCTGTGGGAGGAGTAGTGTTTTGCCCTAAGCATTTCATTGAGAGATCAGGATAATTAAACAACCAGTGGTTTTGTGGCAATTTACTCACTTATTAATTTAACTATGTGTATTTATTGAACCTCTGTAATGTGCCAGGTGTTTTCTGATAATGGCAGGCAGGGATGTGAATAATACATATACTTTCTCTACTTTCCTGGAGCAGCTAGACAATAAAGAACTAAATATATGGGCAAGGTAATTACTGATAGTAAAAACTCCACAAAGCAAGCAGGAGAGACTACCATGATCAAGAGAGTGATGTTCCTTCAGGGACATCAGGAGCCAACATTGAAATTTCTGGATAGAAGGAAGGCAGTCCTGTAGAGGCTTGGGTAGGAGGAAGGGACAAGAATATGTCACTCCCAATTTGTCACGTTGGCATAAGGATTATTTTGAGCTCAGGGTCTGTCTGGGACCCCTGGAGCCAGGTGCCCTTGCACTTGTGCACACCAGCTACATAAATATAATGGAGTCAAGGCAACCTACGTGCAAACTAGTCATATGTGCTTTCAGAAAAGAGTGGAGGGGAGCACTGAATAAGACAATTTTACAACAGTAGCTCTGAAAGAAAGGGTTTCCCCTCTCCACTACTGGATGAGAGCAAGGGTCTGCATTAAGAAGGATGAAGAGGCTAGAACATTCTAGTTACTCTCAGTTAACTTGCTGGGTGACTTTTTAGGACAGGGTCCTACACGAGGAGAAACTTCCCTTGAGTGGAATCAAAACCAAGCCAGCATAGGGCCAACAGAGATGAAGGCAGGAGATGATTGAGACTAAAATGAGGAGGGAGAGAAACAGAGCCAGAGTATCTCCACAAAATCATTAAATTTTTTAACACTACACATGTAAAACAGAAGAGAAAGGTCTGTGAAGTTTGAGAAGGTTTTCTGATTCCCGTCTCTTTCTAAAAGTTCTGAAACATTAATTTCAAATAAAAATATCTGCAGTGATAGAGCTTTGTTGTCACTTAAAGGTTAAGGGAATTTGGAGAAAATCCAGGTGGAGGTAAAGTGGCAGATAATATAGGAGAGTTTAAAAATATATAGTGGTCAAAGGAATAGACAGACCAAATGGTTAAATAAATTCTAATACATGGAAAATAAACTACTGATTGATGTAGTCACCTTGGCTGCTAGTCAGTGGTGGTTGGAAAGAGCTGCCCTAGGTGGTGACTTGTAACTACTGCACATCCTTGCATACTCTACTAGTTAGCTGTAAATGCTGTTTTTAAGGAGAAGCCTGTGAGGGGTTTGTGCAGCATTTGCATTCACGTTTCATTGAATTTCAGCAATTTTCTTTGACATTTTTAAAACTTTAATTTCAGTGTAGTTAACATACAGTGTTACATTAGTTTCAGGTGTGCAATTTAGTGATCCAGTATTTCCATGGAGTACTTAGTGCTCATTAAGGCAAGTGTCTTCTTAATCCCCTTCACCTATTTCATGGATGCTCCCCAGCCCCCTCCCCTCTGGTAAACATCAGTCTGTTCTTTATAGTCAAGAGTCTGTTTCTTGATCTCTGGTTTTTTTTTCCCCCCCTTCACTCCTTTGTTTCATTTCTTAAATTCCACAAGTAAGTGTAATCAAATGTCTTTGTCTTCCTCCGACTTATTTTGCTTAGTGTTATTCTCTCTAGCTCCATCCATGTTGTGGTAAATGGCAGGAAGTCATTATTTTTTATTGGTGAATATTCTTCCATGGTGTATATACATCACTTTTAAAATTTTTTTTAAGATCATGAGATTTTTAATTTATTTTATTTTTTAATTTTTGTTTTGTTTTTGTGTTTCAAAACTTCTTCATGCATCCATCTATTGATAGACACTTGGGTTGCTTCCATGTTTTGACTATTGTAAATAATGCTGACATAAACATTAGAGTGCATATATTGCTTCAAATTAGTGTTTTTGTATTCTTTGGGTAAATACCCGGTAATACAATTGATGGATCATAGGTTATTCTATTCTTAACTTTTGGAGGAACTTCCATATTGTCTTCTATAGTGGCTGCTACACCAGTTTTCATTCCCACCAGTAGTACATGAGTGTTGCATTTTCTCGACATCTTTATTAACACTTGTTTCTTGTGTTTTTGATTTTAGCTGTTGCGACAGATGTGATATCTCACTCTGGTTTTGATTTGCATTTCCCTGATGATGAGTGAGGTTGAGCATCTTCTCAAGTATCCATTGACCATCTATAGGTCTTTGTTGGAAAAATGTCTGTTCATGTCTTCTGCCTATTTTTAGTTGGGTTATTTGGGATTTTTTGGTGCTATATCAGTTATTTATTTATTTTGGATACTAACCGTTCATTGACATTCATTTGCAAAAATCTTCTCCCATTCACTAGATATTTTTTTAGTTCTATTGGTTGTTTCCTTTGTTGTGCAGAAGCTTCTTATTTTGAGGTAGTCCCAATAGTATCTCAATAGTATATTTTGATGTAGTCCCAATCGTCCCAATAGCTTTTGTTTTCTTGCCTCAGGAAATCTATCTAGAAAGATGTTACTATGGCCAATGTCAGAAATTACTGCCTGCACATCCTTCTAGGATTTTTATAGTTTTAGGTCTCACACTTGGGTTTTTAGTACATTTTGAGTTTGTGTATGGTGTAAGAAAATGGTCCAGTTTTATTTTTTTTTTTGCAGGCAGCTGACCAGTTTTCTCAACACAATTTGTTGAAGAAACTTTTTCTCTATTAGGTATTCTCTCATCCTTTGTCGAAGATTAGTTGACCATATAATTGTGGGTTTGTTTTCGGGTTTTCTTTTTTTAAAAAAAGATTTACCTATTTGTTATTTTAGAAGGGGGAAGGGCAGAGGGAGAGGGAAAGAAAGAATCTCAAGTAGACTTCCACCTGGGAGTGGAGCCTGATGTGGGGCTTGATCTCATGACATTGAGATCATGATCTTACCTGAAATCAAGAGCCTAATGCTTAACCAACTGAGCTACCAGGTGCCCCTATTTTTGAGTTTTCTTTTTATTCTGCTCTATTGGTCTATATATATGTTTTTTCACCAGCACCATACTGTTTTGATTACTACAGCTTTGTAATATAACTCAAAGTCTGGAATTATGATACCTCCATATTTGCTTTTCCTTTTCAAAATTACTCTGGTTATTTGGGATCTTCAGTGGTTCTATGCAAATTTTGGGATTGATTGTTCTAGCTCTGTGAAAAATTCTGATTGTTTTGATAGAGATTTCATTGACTGTGTAGAGTACTTTGGGTAATATAGACAATTTAACAATATTAGTTTTTCTAATCCATGAGCATGGAATATCTTTCCATTTCTTTGTGCCATTTTCAATTTCCTTATCAGTATTTTATAGTTTTCAGAGTATAGGTCTTTTACCTCTTTGACTAGGTTTATTCTTAGGAATCTTATTATTTTGGATTCAGTTGTAAATGGGATTATTTTCTTAATTTCTCTTCTGCTGCATTATTAGTGTGTAGGAAAACACATTGATTTTGTATTCTGTAACCTTAATGAATTCATAGATCACTTCTAGTAGTTTTTGGTGGAGTCTTTGGAGTTTTCTATATATAGTATCATGTCATCTGCAACTGAGATTACTTCTTCCTTATCAGTGTGGATGTTATTTATTTATTTATTTTTTATGTCACCTAATTGTTGTGGCTAGGACTTCCAGTACTATAATGAATGAAAGTGGTGAGAGTGAACATCCTTGTCTTCTTCCTGACTTTAGGGGGAAAGCTCTGTTTTTTCCCATTGAATATGATGTTGGCTATAGGTTTTTCCTATAAGACCTGTGTTATATTGAGGTATGTTCCCATAAACCTACTTCATTGAGGGTTTTTATCATGAATGGGTCATGTACTTTGTCAAATGCCTATTCTGCATCTACTGAAATGATCATATGGTTTTTATCCTTTCTCTAATTGATGTGATTATTATGTTGATTGATTCATGAATATTGAACTACCCTTGCATCCTGGGAATATATCTTACTTGATCACAATGAGTGATACTTTTTAAATCTTTTTTTTTTTAATTTTGTTTATTTATTTGACAGACAGAGATCACAAGTAGGCAGAGAGGCAGGCAGAGACAGAGGGGGGAAGCAGGCTTGCTGCTGAGCAGAGAGCCTGATGCGGGGCTCGATCCCAGGACTCTGGGATCATGACCTCAGCTGAAGGCAGAGGCTTTAATCCACTGAGCCACCCAGGTGCCCTGAGTGATATTTTTCAATGTAGTCTTGAATCCAGTTTGCTAGTATTTTGTTGAGGATTTTTGCATCTATGTTCATCAGAGATACTGACCTGTGATTCTTTTTTGTAGTGGTGTGTTTTTAGTGGTTTTGGTATCAGGGTAATCTTTGCCTCATAGAATGAGTTGGAAGTTTTCCTTCTATTTTGCCTATTATGCTTGGAATAGGATTACTCTTTTTTAAATGTTTGGTAGAATTCAGCTATGAAACTGTTGGTTGGGAGTTTTTTGATTACTAGTTCAATGTCATTGCTGGTAAATGGTCTGTTCAAGTTTTCTATTTCTTTCTGCTTCAGTCATGATAGGTCATAGCTTTCTAGGAATTTATGGATTTCTTCTAGCTATTCAATTTGTTGGCATGTGGTTTTTCATAATAGTCTCTTACAATTATTTGTATTTTTATGGTGTGGTTATTATTTCTCCTCTTTGATTTGTGAATTTGAGTCCCTTCTTTTTTTTTCTGATGAGTCTAGCTGAAGAGTTATCAATTTTGTTGATCTCAAAGAATCAGCTTCTGGTTTAATTGATCTTTTTTGTTTGTTTGTCTCTATATCATTTATTTCTCCTCTAATCTTTGTTATTTCCTTCCTTCTGATGGTTTGGGGATTTTGTTTGTTCTCTTTCTAGTTCCTTTAGGTGTAAAGTTTGGTTGTTTGAGATTTTTCTTGTTTTTTTGAGTAGGCCTGTATTGCTATAACTTCCTTTTTATAACTGCTTTTCCTGCATTACAGAAATTTGAGGCTTTTGTGTTTTCATTTGTCTTTCTCTTCATGTACTTTTTGATTTCTTGGTTGACCCATTCATTGTTTGGTAGCATGTTATTTAACCTCTATGTGTTTGTGATTTGTCCAGATTTTTTCCTGTGGTTAATTTCTTATTTCATAGTGTGTGGTCAAATAAGATGTATGATATGACCTGGATATTTTTTATTTTGTTAAGAGTTGTTTGTGGCCTAAGGTGTTATCTGTTCTGGAGAAGACTGCATGTGCACTTGAACAGAATGAGTATACTGCTCTTTTAGGGTGGGATGTTTTGAATATACCTGTTAAATCCATTTGATTCAGTGTGTCATTCAAAGCTACTGTTTCCTTGTTGATTTTCTGTTTGGATGATCTGTCCATTGATGTGAGTGGGATGTTAAATCCCCTACTATAGTTATATAACTATACATTAATTTATGTTTTTTGTTAACGGTTTTATGTATCTGGGTGTTCCTATTCTGGGTACAAGAGTATTTACAATTGTTACATCTTCTTGTTGTATTGTCCCTTTTATTATTATACAGTATCCTTCCTTGTCTTTTGTTACCGGCTTTGTTTTAAATACTTTTTTGTCTGATAAAAGTACTGCTACTTCAGCTTTCTTTTGACATTCATTTGCTTGTTAAATATTTCTCTCCCATCACTTTCAGTCTGCAGGTGTCTTCAGGTCTGAAATGAGTCCCTTGTAAGCAGGACATGGATGGGATTTTTTTTTTTTTAATCTGTTCCATCACCCTATTTCTTTGATTAGACTGTGTAGTCCATTTACATTCAAAGTAATTATTGATCTGTATTGCCATTTTCTTATTTTGTGGCTATTTTTGTAATTTTTCTCTGATACTTTCTTGCTGTCTTTCATGGTTTGCCGACTTTCTTTGGTGATAGACTTGGATTTGTTTCTCTATACTTTGCAGATCTATTACTGGAATTTGATTTGTGGCTACCATGAAAGTTATACATACATCTTCTGCATATAGCCATCTATGTGAAGCAGAAGGTTATTTAAGTTTGAACCCATTCTTTACTCCTCTCCCCCCATGTTTTTGGTATATGGTATCATATTTTAAATCATGTGTGTATGTGTGTGTGTGTGTGTGTGAATACCTTGATTGATTTTTGTGGATACATTTATATTTACTGTTTTTATTTTTCTTACATTCATACTGTCAGTTTTGTTCTCTTGTTTCCACTCAAAGTCCCATTAATATTCCTGTAGGTCTGGTTTAGTGATCATAAACTCCTTTAATTTTTAAGTCTGAGAAACTCTTTACAGCTCCTCTCTTTTGAATGATAGCTTTGTTGGATAGAATACTGTTCTCTGCATATTTTTTGCTTTTAGCACTTTGAATTTATTATGCCATGCCCTTCTGACTACAAAGTTTCTGCTGAAAAATCAGCTGATAGCCCTAGGGGTTTCCCTTTATATGTAGCACTTCTTGCTGCTTTTAAAATTGTCTTTATCAGCACTTTTTTTTTTTTTTTTGCATTTTTTTATTACTAACTATCTTGGTGTGGACCTCTTTGGGTTGATTTTGTCTGGCGGTCCATGTGCTTCCTTGATCTGCATATCTTTCTTTCTCCATATTAAGGAAGTTTTCAGCTAATTTTTCAAATAAATTCTGCCCCTACTTTTTTTCTGTTCTTCTTTTGGGGTCTTTATAATACTAATGTTGTTAAGCCTGATAGTGTCATGGAATTCCCTATCCTTATTTTCATTTTGCATAATTTTTTTCTAAATTACTCAGCCTGATTACTTTAGATCATTCTGTCTTCCAGGTTGCTAATTTGTTCCTCTGCTTCCTCTAGCTTGCTATTTATTCCATCTAGTGTATATATATATATTTTTTTAAGATTTTATTTATTTATTTATTTATCTATCTATCTATTTATTTATTTATTTGTCAGAGAGAGAGAGGGAGAGAGAGCACAAGCAGGCAGAGTGGCAGGAAGAGGCAGAGAGAGAAGCAGGCTCCCTGCCAATCAAGGAGCCTGTTGTGGGACTCGATTCCAGGACCCTGGGATCAAGACCTGAGCCGAAGGCAGTGGCTTCACTGACTAGTCACCCAGCTGTCCCATCTAATGTATTTTTAATTTCATTTATTATATTCTTCATCTCTGATTGGTTCTTTTTTTTAAATCTCTTTAATTGCCTCACTGATGTCCTCCACTTTTTTCTAAAGTCCAATAAGTATCTTATAATCATTACTTTAAATTTTGTATAAGGCATATTACTTATACCATTTCACTTAGTTCTCTTGGTGTGGTTTTGTCCCATTCTTCCATTTGGAACATATACCTGTGTTTCCTTATTTCATTGAAGTCTGTCTTTCTCTGGGTTAGAAAAGTCAGTTATATCTCCTGCTTTTAAAGGTAATGGTCTTATAAAGAAGAGGTCTTAACGCACCCTCTAATGCAGTGTGCCTTGTGCCCCAGTCTGGCACTTCAAGAGGTATCTCTTATGTGTGCTGTTTTGTTCTGGCTCCTTTTTCTTTCAGTCCAGTGATCTGCAGAAGCTCTCTTTGGCCATTGTGAGCAGTGTTTATTCTCCAGCCAGGGTGGGGCACAGAGGTTTAACAAGGTGTGTGCTGGTCTCTTTGCAAAGGGAAACCTGTGTTGCAGGGCCTGGGGTTGCCTGGGTAGGGGCACAGTTTTAACAAGGTGTGCTTTGGGCTTTCACAAGGCCCACTACCAATGGAAGCAAGAGCCTTCAAAATGCTAAGTCAAGAGATGTGGTGTTGGCAAGGTCTGTACAGGTTTTCTAAAGGAGGAGACCCACAGCATCTAGTCTGAGGTAAGCATGACTGGGAAGGGTGGATCCACCAAAATATGGCAGCAAATTAGGTAGTGAACATGACTCTGTGCTGGTTTTGCGGGTGGCCATGTGTTTATGCTGTGGGGCAAGGGAGGAAAATCGTTCCTGCCAGCTCCTTTGTTCCTGGTGGAGTCTCCCCTCAGACAGGATCAGTCAACTACTCTCCCTCCCATATGCTCTACATGCTTGTCAAACTATTGCTTCTATGCTGTATCTCTGCTGGCCTGTTTGTCACATTGTCTCTTTAAGGTTGAGGGCTAAGTTTCATATCTTTCTCAGAGCAGATTCCACTAATTTTTAAAATTCTAGGCTTTAAGTATCTCTGGTTGTAAGAACTCACGAAATTAAGCCCCTCTTGCTTTCAACCTCAAATGTTACCAGAATTTGTCTTCCTCACACAGTTTTCTTAGAAGGATTGTCTGTTTCTTGGCGTTCTCTGTGGCCCTGGCTCCCTTCCACCTGTGTACACCACAATCCATTTTACTTCCCACCACACCTCTGCCCTCCCTACCCTCTTCAATGTGACCTCTTCTGTACCTTTAGTTGTAGAATGTGTTCTGCTGCCAGTCTTCAGGTTGTTTCCTGGGTTTTTTACACTAATGTGTTATCTAGTTGTGTCTGTGGGATGAGGTGAACTCAAGGTCCTCTTACTCTGTCATCTTCCCAGTCTTAAATTTCAGCAGTTTCTTAGCCAACCAAGTATGCATCACAGGAATCCTTGGCAGTATAAGCTAAGGAAAGCATTATTTAACTGTTTTAATGTTCATTGTATTAGATTTTTTGATTTTTGTCAAAGTTATACTATTAAGTTTTTTTTTTTTTTTTCTTTTTCTTTTTTTTTTTTTTTTTTTAGTTTTTTAAATTTTTTATTTTTTATATACATATATTTTTATCCCCAGGGGTACAGGTGTGTGAATCACCAGGTTTACACACTTCACAGCACTCACCAAATCACATACCCTCCCCAATGTCCATAATACCACCCCCTTCTCCCAAACCCCCTCCCCCCGGCAACCCTCAGTTTGTTTTGTGAGATTAAGAGTCACTTATGGTTTGTCTCCCTCCCAATCCCATCTTGTTTCATTTATTCTTCTTCTACCCACTTAAGCCTCCATGTTGCATCACCACTTCCTCATATCAGGGAGATCATATGATAGTTGTCTTTCTCTGCTTGACTTATTTCACTAAGCATGATACGCTCTAGTTCCATCCATGTTGTTGCAAATGGCAAGATTTCATTTCTTTTGATGGCTGCATAGTATTCCATTGTGTATATATACCACATCTTCTTGATCCATTAAGTTTTGAATATTGATCTCTACACTAAATGATCATTTGAATTTCTTTTCAGATTATTTTTGTCCCTTTTGACTGAACATGAACTGAACTGATCAGTCACTTTCTTTTATATGCAGATTAACTTAAACAACTTTTCCATTAAAAAGTCATAATACAAGTTTCCTTCCAAAATGTTTTACCACACAGTAAGCATTTTCTAAGCTACTGGGAAAAAAAAAATAAAATAGGCAAATTTAAGAGAGAAGATAATTAGGAAGATAAAAAAAATGCTGATGTTTTCATAGTAATATCTAATTTATTAGCTTTTAATTTATGTAAGCAAACAGTTGTAGCCACCAATACCTGAGAGGTTGGTACCTCTACTGGGAGCCACAGCTATCATTTCCATCTTAGGGATTAACCTTCATCAAACTTTAGTAGTACTTTTTAGGAGTTTCTAACTTGTTAGGAGTTTTTAACTCATGAAAAACAGCTCCTTCTGTTCTTCCTCGAACTACTAGTATCCTGCTCCATTTCATGCCTTATGGTCTTACCACCTTTGAAGCTCCATTATAAACAAACAAATTTTAAATATATTGTCCACTTATCATGTCATGGGAACACTATGTATCCTGACTTTTGATTCAGAAAACATGGCTGTTCCATCTGTGGAATCCAGTCAGTATAGATGAAGGTGAAGTTTGTTCATATTGTGTTATGAAAAGGTTGAATCTTTTAATGCAGGAGAGATGAGGGTAAATGAAAATTATTCCTGGCCTCTTCCATTAGAATCTAGGTTGTATTTTCCCCCCAGAAATTATAATAAAAATGTTAAGTTATATAAGAGCATGGAGCTTACTTAACTCGTTTTAGTTAAATAGGCTTCCCTGGCAAACTAATTTCCCCTATGCCATTATTTCTAGGGGCAAATGTGTTCAAATTTCAAGTGATAACTTAGAAAACACCTCTTGGGAGATAGCCCAGTCATAAGCTGTAGACTTCTTATAAAAATTCTTCAACACGTCCTATGCATCCTTCTTGTGTTGATAATATATACACTGATGTTAGGTATATACTCTAAAGGTAGATAAGATAGAAGGCCAAAGAATATATTCTTTAGTTAAATATTAAATATTACCAAAGACTAGTTTTGTAATCATGCCACATGTATATATGAATAAAGATTTTAGCTCTGTCCTCAGCTCGTTTTGAGAAAGAGAAACTCACATTAATAGATGACTATATAAGGAACATACCTCATTCAAATACCATTTGCTATGGGAACATACTGGAAAGGGAGATTAGTTCTGCATTGTGGGGTAGAAGAAAGCTCCATAGAGGAATGGTCATTTAAGCCAGGTGGCAAACATGGAAATGCCAGTCTACTGGAAGGAAGAAGGGGACTGGATATCTTGAGCATGAGCAAATTCAGCAGATGAGTCTTCTGTATGAAATGCTGAGTGTGATTCAGTTTCCACTGTTCATCTCCCATAACCCTTTACTGCAGTCCAAAACTGCTGTGCTTTTCTCTTTAATCCTTTAATTCTCTCCAGTTCCTCTACATGTTTCGCTTAGTCAGAGATTATCACACTGTCATAAATACTTGATGTCTTTAATTTTCTGAAGATAGCATGAGCATAAAAGGCATTAGGATTGATTTTGTTCTCCTCCTCCCTACCAAAGCCTCCTGGGAATATCCTCTGATGGGAACGGCAGAGGTTATCCTCACTGACTCTCTTTCAACCCTTTATTCATTTCATCCATTCTGAATTTTTCTCTGGTAGCAGCATGCACCATGTTTTCTCTCCCCCCAGGGTTTTTCATAGCCTGTCTTGTGCCTTGGGCATTTTCCATAATCACTTGGCTTAGCTAATTTCTCACTTATGATTCAGAATGCAGCTTTGGTGTTCTTTCCTTTTGGGTAACCTTCCCTGTATTTCCAAACCTACCAGACCATTGTGCATGTGGTATTTCTCTGCATCCATTAAGCCTTTGATATTTCTTTTATCAAATACCTCTATTTTGCAATTGCTTTTTTAATCATCTCTACTTACCACTAGACTGCAAATTCCTTGAAACTAAAGATGGTTTGTTTTATTTATTAAGTTCCCTATTTCTACTATCTTAATGCCTTTATGAAATAGCTACTTACAGAATATTAGTTGAATAAATTAATGGACTTTGAGTGAAATACTACTACCAAGACTATCTTTAAATTATTCACCATTTTTTATTTCCAGGTACTTTAAATATATTATTTTAATTTTGGTGTCAATATAACCATTTGTAAGAGAGACTATTGTCTTTATTTTTAGATAAAGAAACTGAGACGAAAGAAAACTTGCCAGAGATTTCACTGCTTAAAATGGAGCCACTTTGGGGCTTCTCTAAAGCTTCTTTTTCCCCAATGTGTTTCTCTTTGTACCTTTGTTTAGCCCATCATTATATTGCTGTACTCTCCATAAGAGTTCTTTGTAAAATCCACCCTTTTTTTTTTTTAGAAGTAGGGAAGTACATTTGCCAAGAGTCAGTAAACAGACATTTCAAGTGGTTAAAATTTGAAAGGTAGACTTCAGAAGCTTTGAGAAACATTTAACCTTGACATTCTCCCATACTAATTGACAAGCCTGGTACTGGTTACTTGCTGAGATAAGAGGGATTTTCAGTGTATAATATGCAGGTCATTGGTTTTAAGTTGGGTCCATTATAATTTATTGAAGTCCTGACAGTTCTAGGCGATATAAAGAAGAAAGATTGGCTTTATTAGGTGATTTCCTCGTCTTCAGTAGTGCTACTTTAATAGATAATAATGGTTAACAACTTGATGACATTTCCCTGATTTTATTTTAGCATTTCGAAGGTGATGAATTCTAGGACTCACTAATGTTGGAATGAGCTCATCACTCAGAATAGTGAGTCTGGGAGTCGCAAAAAGTCCATTTTTCCTAAACTTTAGCCCGGTGGCTTTAGCTCCGTGCCTCTCCAAGTACAACCTGACATTTGTGTCTGATTGGTTAAGAGCTCTTAGAAGCAATTAAGAATATACTTGGATACCCATCCAAATGTTCCAACTTAATAGATTTCCACAGAAACTGTAAGCCCCAAGTGGTTTGCCAATTTTGGAAAGAAGGCTTTTGATACCAGCTCATATTTAGAGTCTGTCTGACATGTAAGCAGCTTAATGACCCCCTTTTTAGTTAAATTTCAGGGGTACCTACAAGTATGCTATCTTCCCCTCTAAAGCTTTTCTAAGTTTATCCCCAAATCTCAGAATTGAAACATGGGGAAAACTTTTCCTTTAATGATTAAATTGGAGACTGCAAATAACCATAGAAATAATAATACTTTGGCTTACATTGTGATTTGACATATATAATTATAGATCTTCCCCTATGGTCTTTGATAGGATAAGAGCAAAGGAACATTAGATCCCTGGCCAGCTGAAAGTGGTAATATTAAGGATAGAATGGCCCTTGAGTTGCTTATTAACTTGGAATAAAATAGATGATGCTTAGAGAAAATGTGTTAAGATAGTATGCTATGCATAATTATTTTGACACACATACTCATGTACATTTACACATGCCCACATACACCCCTTCTAAGTTAAATATATTTACCTTTGATCTAGATTTATGCTTGCTTACATGCTCAGGGACATGGTTTAAAAATCCCTTCAGTCTTTGTTCAATTTTCAGTTTTGCTCATTCTATTTTATTACTTCTAGCAGCAGATTATTTCTACCTATCTATTTGATTACTTCAAGCTATTAATTTTCTCATCTGGGAAAAGAAAGCTCTTTTGGCCAAATTTTCTTTTCTACTGACTGACTCAAGTCTCTTCGTTCTGCATTACAGCAAACTCCAACTCCTTAAAACCCTTCTTTTGAACTTTTGCTAAAGATTGAAGGCCACAATCTACCGAAGCAGTTTTAATCAGTCACCAGTGATTTCTATCGTGCTATTTCTCATGGTCAGCTTATAGTCACTAGCTCACAGTCACTACACATATACACCGTAACTGTTTGTTACAGTAGATCACTATCTTTTGTGATCTATTCTAAATATAGATCTACCTTTAAAAAATTTCTTTACTCAGTTCTTGGATCATCATAATCCTATTAGGAATATTTTCTACTTAATTAACTATTTCCTCTAAGTCTCTTTGCTAATTCTTCATCTTCTTAACTTTTAAAATGCTAATTATATTGAGTTTTTTTGGTATAGACATTTTAAGAATTGTGTAGGGCTGAATTACTTTTTACAAGTGTATATACTATATAGCCATTACCTAACAAAGATTTTTTTTTCTACATTGAGAATTTCCTATATGCTACTGAAGTAACACTTTACTAATTTCTCTAACTGTAGTTTCGCTTATTTTTGACCTTCATATAAATGGAGCATAGGGTATGTAATCTTTCGTATCTGACTTCTTTCACTCAACATGATGCATGTAACAATAGATCATTCTTTCTGTTAGAATCCCATTATGTAATATCTTTTCTTTGGACATGGATGTTTGAGTCATTTTCTCCAATTGGCTCAGTTGTTTCCTGCATTTGGAGCAACTGTGAGCATTCTTGAAGTCTTTGTATGAACGTATATTTTTATTTCTATTGGGTAAATATGTTGGGGTGTGTTTTGTTGATTATTGGGTAGCTGTATGTTTAACTTTATAAGGAGCTGATGGTTTTCCAAAGAGGATATGCCGTTTAAACTCCCTTGAGCAAATGTGAGAGATACAGTTTCTTAGTCTGTCATTAATGTAGCTACACAACTTCCTTTTATCTTCTTTTCTTTCAAAACTCTGTGTTCTTACATTTTATGTTTTTTTCTTGTAGACATTTTATTTTTATCCTTTTATTTTATCCATTTTATTTTATCCTATATTCAATGTGATAATCTTTTAATTGGAGTACTTAGTCTATATTTAATGTAATGACTAATTTGGTTACACTTTTAAGTCTATCATCTTGGTCTTTATTTATGTATCCCATCTGTTTGTTCCTTTGTTTCTCTTTTTCTGTATATGTTTAAATTATTTCTTAGTATTCCGTTTTATCTTTTTCCAAGACCTTTGGCTGTATGTCTTTGTGTTTTTGTTTTTGTGGTTCTTCTAGGAACTATAATATGCATTCTTAAGTCATCATGGTGTACTTTGAATTAATACAATAAAACTTTACAATACAAGAGACTTCGACGAGCATCATTCCATTTAACCCTAGTTTGTCCCTTTCTCTACTGTTGTTCTATATTTTACTTTCATCTAACTTTCCAGTTTCTTTGCTTCTAGGTATTGGAGGGGCCCAGGGATAAATTCTTGGGTATTTTAATTTCTTCTTTTTTTTTTCTTTTTAAAATTTCTTTTCAATGTTCCATAATTCATTGTTTATGCACCACAGGGTCTTTTCGCTTCTTAATCTATATTCATTCACTTAGTGGTTTCATGTAGCCTCATGGCTTTAAATATGCTGATGAGTCCCAAATCATATGTAGCTCTGACCTCTCCCATGAAGTCCAAAGTTAAGTATTAGACTGACTACTTGACATATTCATTTTGGTTTCTAATAATAATCCAAAAATTTCCTCCTAACAGGGCCATTCTCACAGTATTCCTTATTTCATCACATTGCATTTCTCATCTCGTTTTTATAGTTTCTCAGAACCAAACCCTGTTTTTTGACTTTTTCTCTCCTATCCAAATCTGCTCTTTCAATAAATATAGTCATTTCAGCTCTCCATGTGTATTCAGAATCTGACCACTTTCCGTCACTTCTGCCACTACCCTTCTGACCCAGGTCACCACCACATCCAGTTGCATTGGCCTGCTAAGTGACTGTCTTCTTTATGACCTTACTCTCCTTTAGTTTAGCGGTCATGGAGGGGTGTGTGTGTGTGTGTGTGTGTGTTAATGTAAGTTGGATCAAAGCCTTCTAATAGAGGACTCTAATAGAGTCCTATCTCACTCAAAGTAAAATTCCAAAGTCCTCACTGTGCTCAGTAAGACCCTACATCCCTACATGATCTGACTTTTGTTACCTCTCTGTTCTTTTTTTTTTTTTTTAAGATTTTGTTTATTTATTTGACAGAGAGAGACCGGGAGAGAAGGAACACAAGCACAAGGAGTGGAAGAGGGAGAAGCAGGCTTCCTACAGAGCAGGAAGCCAGTGGCGGGGCTTGATCCCAGGACCCTGGGATCATGACCTGAGCCAAAGGCAGATGCTTAACAACGGAGCCACCCAGGCACCCTACCTCTCTGTTTTTATCTCCAGTTGCTTTTCTGCTTTATTCAATCTCCTGCTGTACTAGTTTCATTTCTCAGGGCTTATATTCTTGTTCTTCTCCATGCCTGAAGTGCTTTTCCCAAATATAAGATATATAATTTACATCCTCACCTGCCTCAGCTCTTTCTTTCAGTGTTTGTGAAGACCTTCTCTGATGCTTCTCCCAGATACTTCCAACCACTTATATTTTACACTATTTTATTTTGAAGTACTTATTACTATATGACCTATTTTGATGTTTTATTTGTATTGCTAATTGTTTGTATCTTCCAAGAAGATGAAAACTCTATGAGGGCAGGGATGTTTGTCTGTTTTGTTCACTGTAGTAGGAGACCAACACATCTTTTTTGGATGCATGAATTAATTAAAAGAATCAGTCCTTAATTTACATATGAGCAAACTCAGACCTTTGAAAGTAATATAGTTTTCCAAAGGTCAGATCTGGAAATGGTAGAATGGTGTTGAGCAGCATAATTAGGTGAAGGTTAGAGGTTAAGGACATTTGTAACAGTGTTAACTCCAAGAAGATTAGACAATTTTCGTGAAAGATTATAAACAACTTTGTTCATGAAAGATTATAAACAACTTTGTCTCATGAAGGATAGAGAACAGAATACCATCTAGAGAGCTCAGATTAAGACTTGACAGAAAATGTTAAGAAATGGGGCAAAGTGGTCCTGGCCATGAAGAAGAGTGGAAGTTATGAATTCTGTTTTGAATATATTAAGATGCAACTTTTTTGAACCTGTTTAATAGTTTCATATTTTGAGTGAAGATAAAGAATTATTGAAGGAGGGACATAGAGAGTTTAGCTATCTGTTACATGATTATGCCTTAAATTATAAATACAGTAGTCCTATGTCTGTATTGTAATCACCTCGATTAAAGGGAAACTCTCAAAATGCTCATTTTTGTCTTGTCTGTCAATGCACTTTTCAAGACCTAGCTTTGGACTAAAATCCTATGCTAAAATCATCTTGCTGAACCCCTAGTGCCTCAGGGTGTGGCCTGACTACCAATACCATGCGTCTTCCCAACTTTAGCCACTGTCACTACAACGAAGCTTGAATCTCAGGTAGCTGGCTGCTTTTATAGAGGTAGATGCATAAGGTGGGTAAGTAGAAGCAAAGGCCACTTCTTGCCTTTTGTAAAATGACATCCATGTCCAAACTTTAAGTTTTGGAGGACCCTTTTACAATCCCTCTCTTCAGGTATGGAGTATAATTTGTTGATTTTGTTGGGAACTGGGGATTCCATTGGGGCTGCTTAGTTCTGCCCTACCATTATCCTGGGTATAGTATATAGAGTCCCTGATACTCCCCAACCTTGAGCCAACCGTCGAGCTTTTTATTTGTTTCCTCCAAATTTTGTCCCAGAGGTAGAAAGGAACTGGGAAGTCCCTCTCCCTTTTTCTCAAATTTCCATCACCTTTTAGTTATTATTACGCATTCAACTATACCAAATGTTCCAGGATCTCCACACTTTCCTTGCCACTTTTGAATTCCTCAGCCCAAGTTTTCCATTTAAGTCTGTCCACTCAAAGCTGAGGTATTCAGATATGTAGAAACTATTGAGCTATACCTAAGTATTTTTTTGAACCTGGATTTTCAGCATCATCTAGATACTAAGTTATTCCCAACAACCTCATCTCTTCATGCCTGATTCTGTTCTTGGATGTCATCTAAAAGTTTGTTGAGAAGTATTGATACTAGCTAGGTATTCTGCTAGGCAGTTAAAATAAAAAGCAAAACCCCCTAATTGCCATTCCCCTTCTTAATGAGATAGTCTCCTTTTACCAATTAACCTTTATAAAAGATTTTTATTTATTTATTTGACAGACAGAGATCACAAGTAGGCAGAGAGACGGGCAGAGAGAGAAGGGAAGCAGGCTCCCCGCAGAGCAGAAAGCTCAATGTGAGACTCGATCCCAGGACCCTGAGATCATGACCTGAGCCAGAGGCAGAGGCAGAGGCGTAATTTAACTGAGCCACCCAGGATTCCCACCAATTAACCTTTAAATATTGTTTTATAGCTTACAAAGAATTTTCACATACGTCATTTCCCTTTTTCCCATGAAACAACTAGGTGAAGTAGATAATCTTGATCCAATTATCCCCACTCTAAAGATAAAGAACCTGAAACTCAAGGTGGTGAAGGAACTTTGCCAAATGTTACTCAGCTAATAAGTGCAAGAGCTGAGACAAGAACCAGATTTTTCAAAACTTTACAGGATATACCTTTGCTTATGTGACTCTGTCTCAGCCTTGGATAGTGTGGAAAGGAAATAATTAAAGGTCTCTATCAAACTAGTAGTGTCGGGTTGTAGGGTTAAATTTGATAATTTTTTATTTTCAAATTTTAATTTTAATTTTTTTTTTTTTTTTTTTTTTTTTTTTTTTTTGAGGAGGAGGAGGAGGAATGACATCCACAGGAGTTGAATTCAGGATCTTGGATGACAACACACACATCTCATTCATTGCTCCCTTCATTATCAGTAGGCTGCCTTGGCTGCGTATGTGTGTGTTTTGGATAGGGTTTTTAGAGCAATGTTTACTCCATCCCATATGTGCAACGTTTTGTGCAAGTCATTTACTTGTGCTTTGGGATTCGGCACTGAACACTGTCGGTTATATACTTTAAATTCCGTACAGCCATTCGAGAGAGAAGTTCAGCATGATGAAGACCCTTCCGTCCCCAGTAGTTTCATGCCTAGACATAATGTCAGTTGCTGGGAACCTCAATAGGGGCTATTTTGCATTGTTGCTTAACAGAGGAACAATTCATTTTCCAGGGAGGAGACCTCTGAAGGTATTCTATTATAATGTTATCTTGAACTAGATAATTTGATATGATAAATGCAAATGCAGAATATTGTCGGTTACTGCATTTCTCTCTTTTAAAAGGACTTGAATTTTTAAAGGGAATTCCGTTTAGGTGAATTGTATCAAATTCCTAATCCTTATAGTAGGATGTGAGATTTTAACCTTATTGCTATCCCGAATCCTAGAAACTTGTCCCTATTCCTCATTTAAAGGAGTCTTCTAAATCTGATATGTACCTGTATTTCACTCCCCATATATCAAGTCAATGAATAAATAAAATAGAATGAGTTAAACCGGATATGTGGTATTATTTAGTTATAACTAAAGTAATGGTGAGATCATCTGTAGATTTCACTGTAGCTTTAGTGGTAAGTGCTTATGTTAAGAAGAAATTTTTACTGTATATTCTCACATCTTGAGTTTCATATGCCACACTGAAAAAGTCTTAGCTTGGACATTGGGATGGGGAGTTACTAATGAAATAGAAATACTGTTTTATTTCTGTACTTACAGTGTTTG
The DNA here is from genome assembly GCF_022355385.1 of Mustela nigripes. NCBI lineage: Eukaryota > Metazoa > Chordata > Mammalia > Carnivora > Mustelidae > Mustela > Mustela nigripes. Next base: position 123,738,713 of record NC_081569.1, on the reverse strand, counting down.
CCTAGAAAATGTGTACAGTCTATTTGTTGAAACAAGGTATCAGTATTTTCAGTGAATCCATATTTTCAGTGACTAAAAAGTAAATCTATATTAATAACTGTCAAATGATAAGTTCCTATTATTTGAAGGCTAGAAGAGGGACTTAGATCATTTTGTTTTGTCCCCTCATTATGTTGATGAAAGAGCTGAGGCCCAGAGATATGATTTGTCCAGAGTCCTACAGCCTCTTAAAGACCAAGATAGGATTAGAATTCAAGTACTGAGGCTGGTAGTCTGTGTTACCCTAAACTATTGAGGTAGAAACTCTCAATGCTTAATTAAATAATCAGTAACAAGTTATTAACATATCACTTCTATAGGTTCTTATGGCAGAATATATTAACTGTGTCTGCTACCCACTCCTTAGAATTTAAAGTCATCCAAGATTATCATGTTATATCAATAAGGAACAAAATCTCCATTTCTGATTAATACTAATCCCCTATTATATACCTTTTACATTTTTAAGGTACATGACATTGGAAAGAACAAAGTTTGGCTCATCGTTCCCATTCTTTTTATTCAATTCCTAAAATTAAGCTTTATTAATTTATTTAATTTTTATCTCTAGAGGATTTTGGTTTATTTTTAATCCCACTGGTAACAAAAATCAACACAGTTAAGGGAATGAAATCTTAAAGGAATAAATTCTAGTGATAAAGATACTATTTTCTTGATGAAAGTGAGAATACGGTGTAGTGAGACATTCTTTGGAGGGTGGCTGGGGAGAGGAAGAGGGATGGGCACTGCGAGTCAGAGTTAAAAGCATTTGTGAAGAAAAATGTCCCGCTTCCCCCCGGTACTAATGGCATAAATGTGTTTGTGATTATAGAGATAGCCATTTCCCAAGAGGATAATAGCTGTGACATGTCTCCCAAATGATTCGCTACCATTCTTTTTCAACTGCCAAATTATTCCTCCTCAGTGTTTTAGATACTTTAGTTTCTTAAAGATAGAAATAGGGGAAATCAGTATTACCAGCCAGTAAACTATAGCCTTATAATGTTGCAGAAATGGCAATCTTCTTCTTCATATTTTTAAGTGAAATATCCATCCACCCACTTTCAGGACACCCAGAGGAATTTGAAAATGTGACAAGTCATGGAATCAGCTGTTAAAGGAAGACCGGCTTCTGGCTGATGTATAGAGTCAATTTGAGTTCTCACTCAAGAATAGTATGGCCACAACTTCCAGTGCATAAATTAGCCCTGAATGTAGGCGGAAACACTTTCTTGCAGGCTGACAGAGTATCACCCCAAAATATCTCTGATAACTCATGAATACATCTGCTTTTCTGATCCTGTACAAGCAATCGAATGCAACAGAAAGAAGGACCACTTCAGATGCTCACAGTACAAAATGGGGTTAAAATGCAGGTTCACCATTTTCTGTGTATGATCTATCACAAGTCATTTAACTTTTTTTGAACTTCAGGTTGTTGTTGTTGTTTTTTTTTTCTCTCTCATCTCGAAGAAAATTAGTTAATTTACAGTCCAATTGTAAAAAATGGAAGGGTTAATATTGATAAATGCTGGTTGTCATTCAGTGCGAGTTCCTTCTCCTATCTGGTCATGCTGAATGTTTCTTGCAGAAGCCAAATTCTGGTTTGTTAAGGATTGGTATAAAGGTATTTTTAAGGATTATTTCAAAAATAATACTCGTAACTATTCACCAAGGGTTTGTGCTGTGCAATAAGCAAAATTCCTAAAGTGTATTTATCACTCAAAAAATCTTACCCTTAGAAGTCCATTTTGTAATAAGAATGTGCAAGTCTGAGAGGATACAGTCTCTGACTCGTTGCCAATTAATAATTAAGAGATGTATTCTTCCTGCTATATAGCAGACACTGTGCTTGATGCTGCAATATATGGACAAAGAAATCAGGAAATGTCAGAGTGATGATACTACTGTGGAGAAAAGAGAATAAAGTAGTAAGCAAATTGAAATAAAGCTTATACATGTGTGTATAGTGTGCGGGGGGGGGGGATCATTGGGCTGATGTGGGGAGGGTAGCAAATACAGTGACGTGGAAAAGTGGTCAAAGCAGGGGTGGAACCCAGGCATTCCAACCACAGTGCTTATTTTCAAGGGAGAAAGTTACATAATACATATGCGGATGTTTTAAGGAAATGAAGGAAGGAAATAGGTAACGACCCTAGGGCCCACTGAGATGACTCCTCAGAGAGCACTTGCCTCCATGGAGAGGAGTTTATAGGAGAATATCTAAGCCCTAGAATTTGATGCAAAAATTGAGGGAGAGAGTCAGAGGTAAATAAAAGAGAATAAGGGCCTTGTTAGATCAAGGATCAGAATGGCCCAGAGCTGCCACAGAGGAATCTGAGGTAAGAGGAAAAGAGGGAGGGGGTCTTCTAACTCTGAATGGTTTGGTGTGAGCTCTAATTGGCTGAGATTCATTGAAAAAGCTCTGAATCTCTGAGTCACTCAGACTTTTCAGTACGGGTGAGATGTCTTTTCTATATGCTATGAAAGATGTGGGTATCATAGTGACATAGTTGTATAGACCTCATTCATTGCTCCTTCAATGCTACTGAAAAACACTCAACTTGCCATCAATGGGGCTCATTTTCGAAGAGTGTGGATTATGACTCTTTCCATGCAAAACACATTTCACACAGTATACGGGAGTTTACCAGTTAGCTCCACACATTCTCATCTTGGTACCTGGCTTCTCTTCTTGGGTCTTATCCTTTATTTGTCTGGGTTGTTGGTCTTAAAGTCATTTTCCTTTTTTGGGTTTTTGTTTTGGTTTGGTTTTTGGTTTTAATTTTTTTTTTTTTCTTCCTTGGGTCTCCCTTTCTTTCTCTCTCTGCAGACACTCTGATCAGCCAGCAGATGCTGCTCTCCTGCACAAAACTAGCAGAGCTGTTTGTCCTGCAGTCTGAGCTATCCTCAGTTCCCAGCTAGGCCAGCTGCGGAGGATGGCAAACACACCAATGGGCACTTGAAATTTAACGAGAAAAGTGCTACTAAAAGATTTTTCCCATTCTCTGATATATTTTGATTTCAATGGCCCTCTCTTGCTGGGAAATATTTACAGTGATTCACTGTAAATAGGGCAGCCGGAGGGACACGGGATCCTCAGGCAGGAAGCTAAGAGATGAAATATAAAATGAAACAATGCATGATCAGTCAGAAGAAAAACTCCACATGCCCAGAGTGTAAAGTAGTTCCGAACTCAATTTCAGGAGGCAGGGAGACTTGCCGCTCCCAGAGGTGAGCTGTGTAGGAGGTTGGGCAGGTTACTTCATAGTAGGTAAGTTCTTTTTTCCAAGAATGAAATGAGATAATGCATGTAAAATTGTTATCATAGGGACAGGTCAATAGGTACCATCCAATTTTAGTCTGCTCATGTTGTCCTTCCTATTATAAACATTGCTGTCATTGAAGTAACCAAGCAACAAGAAACATGACGGCTTGAAATTATATGATCTTTGAATTATTCATGTAGAAATTTTTGACTACGCGTTTAATTTCCTAAATCACCAGAAAAGATCTGTAAAAAGGTCTGTTTACTGTGCTGTCAATTCTCACCCTACCCTTTAATCTCCCTTCCATACTTTGGTTGTTTTTAGCACTACTTAGTGATTTTTAGATTTATAAAGTACAAAGAAATCAAGACCGGCATTCCCACAAGAAACTTCTTGCTAACCTGGCTTAAGCTAAAAGAATGATCTGGGGTCTTCTCTCACTCTGCCAGGCTCAAGCACAGTGTGAAAAGGACCTAAATATAGTATATTTCAGAAATGCTGTTCCTTGCCTACCTCTAAGATTAAAAATGGCAATGAATATCAGATTTTGCTGGGAAGTATAGTGCTATAAATTTAATAACCCAAGGTTAGGCTAAGTTTGCTTATCAAAAATACAATTAATGATTTACCTTTCTCAGGAATAAAGACAAAATGGCAAAGATGGTGAATTATTAGGAAATAACTGAGATTGGGAAAGCAACAGAAATGTAATAAATTTGTAAATAGATGCATTTGTTTGGTGATGAATTCCCTAAAATTTAAAGTTGTCTGTTTTTCTCTTAATGCTATTCTAGCATTCATAAATTTTAGTGCTACAGTACAGGCTAAAAGCCCCACAAGATATGGATAAGAGACGAGGTTCATGTGGCAGCCTGGGGAGCCCTGCAAAGTGAGAAACCAAAATCTGTGTGTGTGGGGGGGGGGGGGGGGATTTTTTGCCTTAGAAAAAATTAAAGACTGACTCCGATAAATAGCATTTTTTTTTTCCTGGAAGTAACATATTGAGATGATAGGCATTTACATTTGAGTGTGAGTTTAAGATCCTTTTATAAGGCTAGGTTTACTTGCTCATTAATTTGAGTACAGGAAAAAAGCAGATCATCTGAAGACTAAATAAAGACTTTGAAATGATGAGAAAAACCTCTCAACTTTGCCTAGTGGCAGACACACACGAAATAATAAATGTAATTTTGAATCAAAGGGAAACACTAGTATCAGGTAGCTAAGGAAGTCACATATTCAGAGGTGAAATTACATTGTTTTGGGGGCCACATGCCTATCTATCTAAGTCTCAAAACCAATGTTTGAAAAGGAAGACCATCATTTAAAATATAACATCACCCCTACATGTAATGTTTTTACATATAAGATTTTTAAAAATAAATTTCAACTTTGATTCAACTTAATATGGTTTGAAACCGATTTACATTTAAAATCCAGACATGTAAGTGCCAAATTTATATACCTACTTATACATACACATTTCTCTAAGATAGAGAAAAAAAATACATGGAGGAAGACATTGAAAGAGAGAGTGTACAAAACCATAGCATTTTTCCCCCAGAGTAAAATGGAAATAAACCTCTACTCAGGCATCTTTTTGGCTCCTGAAGCTCCCACCTCCAGTATCTGTGGGGCAGTGATGGGTTGGGTTACTGCACACTTTGAGTATCCCGTGAATAATTATGTCTGTCCTGAGTGCTTGCCAGCATGACGCATCTTCATTTCATTAAGGAAAAAAAGGACAGGCTGGAATTGGCAATGGCAGAATTCATTTATCACATTTTAATGGAGAAGCAGCTCGGGAAGGGCGAGTCTAATGAGATATTTCTAAAGAAATTAGCCAGTTTCTATTAAAGGGCCATCTCCTCTCTGTTCCTGGTGGTGACGGCTAGCAGGGACCCAGCCCAGGGAGATTTCCCACAACACTTCCCTCTGCTTTGCTTTTGTTTGCTGAGGCATGTGATCATTTTTGGATGATCCGGCTCATAAATGCTTGAACGAATCATTGCAAAGTGATACCAAATATTAACATGCAGAGAAAGTGACTGGGTTTGATTTTCAGGACTTAATTTATGGAGAGAGACATACTTGTAGACCCAGGGTTGTCTTAACACTAATACCACTAATACTGCTCATCTCTCCATCCTACAATAAAACCTAAGTAGAAACTTATCTCTAAGTTGTCATAAATCCTTTCTTGGAAGTAAATACAATCATTCTGACCGAATCTCCTTCCAAAAATTTCTAAGGATGACAATCATTAATTTGATTTTGATTCAAACTCAATTTATCAAGGCAGAATGAACTTAGCACTTCTATCAGCATGTGTCCTAATCTAGCTTTCTATATTTTCCTCCATTGCCCCAATGTGATTAGAAATCAGAAGTTTTTTATGTGCATCACATAAATAGGAGTGAGTAATTGACTCTGTGCCTGACACATCACTGTTGGTCTTCTATTGCCAAAGGAGTTTTATGCTGCAATCTTTATGCACTAATTTGCATGAAAATTAGTGATAAGGAGCAGAAAGTTAATACAAATTCCTTATACAAAGACTTAGAAAATATGACTGATTATGGTCTGTGTTACAAGGCAAGAAGCCAGACCTCTGGTGATTTATTTACCCAACAAATATTCATTGAGCGTCTGTTCTAGGCCAAACAATGTGCCACACAATGGGAAGGTATTGGTAGATAGACAGAGATTCTGCCCTTAGTAAATGTACAGTCTCACAAAGGACATACACACAACAATTTAGTAAATAAAAATAGGTTGTGTGATGTTGGCTAACTCACCTTACAAACATTACTGGGTTGTTTATATAATACATATGAGGATGTTTTAAGAATAAAAATTTCTGTTGATGCAAAAGATTCTTAGCATGTTCAATATTGGATCAAATGTATTGACTTGAGATGATTTTCTAGTATCTGAACTTGAAAGGAAAATTTAGGAAGTATATGCATTTAAGTGTGTATATCAAAGCCAAAAGGGGGCCAGTACAGTACAGTGATAAGTTTCAAAGGAGGAAAAAGAAAGGAATGTTTAATTTTTAGGGGGAAAAGTGATAAGTAAGATCCTAGGGCAAGAAGTCAGAAAGACAGACAAATTGGCAAGAAAAAAACCATGATCTTGGCAGAAATATGTTGGATAGTGTCAAGTGAAAAGTGAACAACAGAGCTAGGAAACAGAAGGTTACAATAAGCAAAGCTGGGAATGTGTTAGGATGAACTAAATGTTTGGCTTTCTGCCTTACCAGGTTTCCAACAGTTGTCCAAACTTTGAAGATCCTCAATGAACCCTAGATCTTTTTCTTGGGTCAGTATAGAGTCTGCAAGGACTGTCTAATGTGCTAGTGACTAGCCACATGTGACTTTGAGATATTTTTATAAACAGAGCTCCTTGGGCATCCAAATAGCATTTCTAGTGCTCAATAGCTCCAGGCAGTTAGAAGCTGCATAGTGGACTGGGCAGAAATTATAGACAGTTTCTACCATTGCAGAAAGTTCTGCAAGCCCCAGGAGAATGGTTCAGCATGGCTTTCACAGAGTGGGGGCTTAGTTGATCCATTGAATGGGTGTTACATAAATGCAATACATGTTGCTCAAATATCACCTTTTTGGGGATCAGATTAGAACAGGTCCTATATAACACTCTTTTTTCCTACTGTATTTCTCCATATAATTTATAAAATAATTAGTACTTAATGTTATTAATATTTAAGATCTGCCTCCCCTATGTATTTGCCTGGGTTGTGAGGGCAAAAGGCCATCTCTTTCTTCCTGATACCCTTTCCTCCCTCTTAACATTACTACATACAACGGTATGTTATTTTAATTAAAATAATGACATAGGAAGGGATGGGTTATTCTCATGAAATCAGGTATCACTGAACACAATTCTGAGTGCAGCTAATTATGTGCCACAGAAATCTCTAAGTGAGATCAGGGACTGGCAGGATAAACAGGTATGCAAGCTTTCCTTCTCCCGGGGCTCTAACCGTGTGCGTTAGCAATTCTATGGTCTTGCTGATGCACTGAGTGTCTCAGCAAAGGAGGTAGGCCTATGTTGGACTTATTTTGGTGTCTTGAACCATGATGAAGAGCAACTAATCACTTAATAGAAGTTGAATAACCATCCTATAGATTTTGGGTTTGGGGAGGCAAATCAGAGGTGAGGAAGTATGCTCCCTGGTCTGTGAAGTGACCACTGGCGCCCAGGGATATGATATCCTGCAAAATGACTAATTATTCAGGAGCAAATTGTGTGCCAACCTAGTGCTACATGAAGTAGAAAGGTTTTTATTTTACCTGAGCTCTTTGAGTTATAACATGTTCCCTTTCCGGTGTTCCTAGGAAGGCAGGAGGTCCTGGCTGAGGGGGAAGGGAGTCAGTATAGCTTGGTTCTCAAGCACTGCTTTCATGAATGGGACAAATGTTCCCATCTGTTAGTTGTGTTTCTCACACAGAAAAACTACAATGGGTGGGAAAATGTGGTGCCTGCTGGTAGCTGGGGCAACATCTGAATATTTGTTAGAAATGAAAATTCTCATGACTCTGGAGATGTGATCTAAAAATGTGTGTTTGAATACATCCACCAGGTGATTCTGTGGGATGCTGGTTTGAAGACCACTGACTTGGGGACAGTGCAGTGTTGCTGTACCCCTGCCCACTTGGTGCTTTGGGATCAGACCCCAGTGATGGAGGCTAGGTCCCCTGCTCCTGCTCCCATTGAAGGACTCACTTCTTAGTATATCTTTGAGAAGAGATCATTCCCTAGTATCACAGTCACCAGATCCTCAAGCCTTTCTGAGACTGAGCCCAGAGAGGAAGGACCTCAGATGATGAGGTTTTCCCATAATGGGGCAGAGAGTTTCTAGGGCTGAAGCTTATGCCAAGAGCACTGGGTCAGAATTTAATCTGGAACCTAATACATTGAGAATTAAGGAACACTATCTTTCTTGTCACCACAATGATCCTCTCCCTTCTAATAGAATAACTTCAGTTTTAAGGCCCATAAACTCATTTCAATCTCTGTCTGGAAAGGTCTTCTTCAGCTACTTTCAGGGATATCAAAATGGTATTTTTTTTCCATCAATATTATATGGTTAAGTAGCTGGTCCTTCTGTAATGAAAAAAGACAAAAACCAAAATCAAATGAAATTAAACATTAATTTACTCTCTACTGTGGGATAATTTTCTTGCAGAAAAAAGGACCTAAAATATTTGAACTCAAAAGAATACATCTTTTCCTCCATCTTATTTTGGTCTATCTAAAGACCTAGCTATTACCTCTTCATGACTATGTTAAGAAAATAAAATTCTAGAACCTGTGTTGGTTCCACAACTCTGTCAGGAAGTTAATTCAATCTAACTTCAAGTCTTAATCCTAACAATTTCTCCCTCAATCTTCATAGTCAGTATTTTGTGGAGAAAGGAAACAGCTGGTCAGCATCTTACATGTAATTGTCCTAGGCATTGTGACTGACTTTGGCAATAGCTGTTTCATCATCACTGGTGGGGGAGGTTTTAGGGATCTACAGTCTAGAAAATAACACCAGATCTTAATCTAAATAAAATTTCCAGGGGAAGTTTGATCAGTTCCCTCCTGGTGAAATGGTTATAATCTGTTGGCAATGAGAATCAAATGGAAAGATGATCGTGACCATATACTTGCAGTGAGTAAGTCCAGTGCCATCTGGACAGAAGCAAGTCCTTTGAGAAAAACAAGTCTGGTAGGCTCCACTGAGAGAACCTTTTACATCAAGGCAATTTTATTCCAGCCAACATAAAACATGATCTCAAAAGACTTCAACTTTCAAAATGTGGTAACGTCTTACTCTAATGCAAAGAATAGAAGATGATAGTTTTGTTTCTCTTTCAGTAGGTCTATAATGGCATTACTACTCATGGGTCTGGTCCAATAGACTGTTTCTGTGAAAACATTATAAGATATAGGGAAGACTCATTGTTTCACAGCTCCTCAAAACAGGATTGCTATAACAGGATTGCTTAAATCATCTGAATTCTCTTCTTTGTTATTTTATTAGTGTTCAAAGAAAATTAATGTTTAAAAGATGACACCAGAGCTTAAGAGATCCTTTAACATCAAAAAAAGAGATTAAATTATCCTCCCTGAACTGTAACTATAAAGGCAGAAAGAGGGAATTAGCAAAGTTTTAAGAGATTTATAAAACCGATTCGAATAAAACTACAGTAGGATTATCAGTGGTTAATTAAAATTATTAGGTAAAATATTAGGGAGTATAATGGTCATAGATTGTCAAAATATAATCCTTTTGACAGTTACAAAAGAAAAACATACCAGAGACATCTGGCAGAAGCTACCTTTATGTCATCAGAGTGAGTATCATTGATAAAAATCTGACATCCATGTCCTTCGATCAGATATAACTTAAAGCATCTCCTAAAATTATTTTTGCCCAAAGTGTCTAGCCTAGATCTCATCAAGCTTTAAGACCTGATCTTCATTGTATAAGATATAAAGGACATTGAAGAACAAGTTAAATCACACAATAAAGTAATACTTAGGCAAATCCAGAAAGGGGGGCCTTCTGTAAGACCACTGTCCTGATCTCTTCAGAGAATCTATTTCCCACCCATTCTGGTAAGCTGAAAAATGGCATACCAGGATGTCCCGAAATTAAGAAATCTTAATCCTCAGAACCTGTGAATATCACTTTATATGGCAAAGTAGAGATGCCATTAAAGATCTCAAGTTGGGGAAATTATTCTCTTTTGTCTGAATGAGCTGTAAATGTGTCATGAGTGCCTTATATAAGGGATTTAGAGAGAGATTTTACTAAACAGAGAAAAGTTGATATACTCAGAGGAGCAAAGCTTGGAAGGATGTGTCCAGGAACCAAGGAATGCCAGTAACCTCTAGAAGTAGAAAGTTCAATGAATGAATTATTTAATGAGACTCCCCTAGGATCCAGTCCTGTTATCTTGATTTTAGCCCCTTAAGACTCATTTTGAATTTCTGACCTCCAGAATTATAAAAGAATAAATTTGTGTTGTATTAAGCCACTAAATCTGTGGTAATCTGTTATAATGGCAATAGGAAGCAAATATACACAGAAGCAACAAATAATGATAAAGAAGCACAGGGAGATCACCTTACACCAGTTAGAATGGCCAAAATTAGCAAGACAGGAAACAACATGTGTTGGAGAGGATGTGGAGAAAGGGGGACCCTCTTACACTGTTGGTGGGAATGCAAGTTGGTGCAGCCTCTTTGGAGAACAGTGTGGAGATTCCTCAAGAAATTAAAAATAGAACTTCCCTATGACCCTGCCATTGCACTCTTGGATATTTACCCCAAAGATACAGATGTAGTGAAGAGAAGGGCCATCTGTACCTCAATGTTTATAGCAGCAATGGCCACGGTCACCAAACTGGAAAGAACCAAGATGCCCTTCAACGGATGAATGGATAAGGAAGATGTGGTCCATATACACTATGGAGTATTATGCCTCCATCAAAAAGGATGAATACCCAACTTTTGTAGCAACATGGATGGGACTGGAAGAGATTATGCTGAGTGAAATAAGTCAAGCAGAGAGGGTCAATTGCCATATGGTTTCACTTATTTGTGGAGCATAACAAAAAGCATGGAGGACATGCGGAGTTAGAGAGAAGGGGGTTGAGGTAAATTGGAAGGGGAGGTGAATCATGAGAGACTATGGACTCTGAAAAACAATCTGAGGGGTTTGAAGTGGTGGGGGGGTGGGAGGTCGGGGTACCAGGTGGTATTGGAGAGGGCATGGATTGCATGGAGCACTGGGTGTGGTGAAAAAATAATGATACTGTTATGCTGAAAATAAATAAATTTTAAAAAATGTTAAGGGAAGTTTTATAGGACTCTTTTAAAATGTATTGAATTAAAAAATTATATTTATAAAAAAAAAAAAGCACAGGGAGGTGGTGGTCTGTTTGGTTTAAGAGATTAGAGATACAGCAGCTAAATGCATTGCCCGAATCCTGGCTGGAATCCAAAGCAGCCATAAAATGCAATTTTTGAAATATTTCAGAATTTGAGTATTGGTATTATATGATGATTCCATTATTTTCCCATTTTAGAGATACATTCCAAAGTATTTAAGGACAAAGCATCATGATTTTTGTATTTTACATTTATATATATATATATATATAGAGAGAGAGAGAGAGAGAGAGAATATTATAAAGCAAATTAAGACATGTTAATAATTATTGAAACTGGGTGATGGTGTGTGAATTCATTATACCAATCTTTTCTTCTCAGTATTTTTGATGGTTATTCTTAATAAGAGGGGGAAATTCTATAATAATGTACACAATGAGGTTTTTTTTTTTTAAAGTTATTCAGTTAAAAATGTTCATTCAACTATTCAAGAATGCCGTTGTATTATTTAGGGTACATTAACTCAAAACTCCTACATATGAGTAGCTGAAACAAATGAAATTTTATTTTTTAATCATACAGCAGTCTGAAGTGGGTTTCTAGCCGGAAAGATTTGGGAAACTTACCTGCGAGCCTGCAGGGCCCTTGGCACGGTATACTGTAGCCCCACCATTCCCCAGGATCTCTGATAGCTTGTAGCAGGATCATACAGGAAGTTGTCCATGGTCATCACTGTAAGAATGGCCCATCACTTTGCCACATGTTCCATTAGCTGTAACGTAGTCCAATGGTCACATCTAATTTCATGGAAGTTCAACATTGTCAGTAACTTGAATCTTCAGGAGAAAATCCCTTTTGTTAATATTTAGTAGGCAATGCCCAAATCCCTTTTTCTGAATGACTATGTGGTACCATGATTTCCTCCAAGGAAATGTGTTGGGAGAGATCTAAACTGCTCATAGCATTTTATTGACCATAAATCTAAAGTAAAATCATTGAGAGAAGCCATTAAAACAATTCTACTAGAAACTCTCATTCATATCTTATCCCTTATTTCCTGAGAAAGAAAAAGTTATCGAATTATGTTAATATTACATCATTTTATAAACACATGTATGTACACACACACACACACACACACACATCCAAATACTGCCAGCAAATTGGAAATGTGTTTTTAGATGCTACCAGTTTTTTTCTTGAAATCATGTGAGTGTGGCCACCTATGACTAATGATCTCTAGAACAATTGATAAAATGACTCTGTCCTGTGCTTCCTTTGGTCTCCTATTTTCCTTGGCTTTAATTTTGCAGCTTCAGCTATAACTTCAGGCATTCATTCCATTTCCCCGTTCATTCTAATAGCTAGTAATCTGCAGGTGAGCACTATGGTAGGAGACCTGTAAGCACAGGAACATTGCCATATTCATCCAAAAGTTGGAGGGAAGATGGGTTGTAAGAATAAAGAGACAAATGTAATATTTTAAGGTGCTCTCAGAGATACAAATGCAGGAGAGAAATGTGAGTTGTCTATTATGTACGGATAGATAGAGGTCAATAGACTTTCCAGAGGCAGTGATGCTGGAGTAGAGTTTTAAGAATTAAATATGGTGTTTTCATGGCTAACCAATGAAGTCATTTAGGGTGAAAATTTTGCCTGACATGAAGGGTCTTCTGTAGAAGGGTGCTATTAATCTCTTTGTCTAGGAGATTTTTCTATATATCATTTCTTTTTTTTTTTTTTAAGATTTTATTTATTTGACAGACAGAGATCACAAATAGGCAGAGTGGCAGGCAGACAGAGGATGGCCGGGGCGAAGCAGGCTCCCTGCCAAGCAGAGAGCCCGATGTGGGGCTCGATCTCAGGACCCTGGGACCATGACCTGAGCCGAAGGCAGAGGCTTAACCCACTGAGCCACCCAGGCGTCCCTCTACGTATCATTCCTTGTGGTAACTTCCTAGGTCCCGTGTCTAATATTCTTGTTTTACAATGACAAAAACTAAGACACAAGGAGGTTAAGGGAACTGCTAAAAGGCAAATAGCTATTAAATGTCAGAGATGGATATTGGCCCTAATCTGTATCTTTCCAAACTTTGTCCTATGCATCATTGACTAAGGAATCTCCAGTCATACAGGTTTATTATGTGGATAGAAAGAATGAAATATAAACCCTCATTTGTTTAATAAATGACAAGAAGCAGGAAATTGTAATTTTATATGAATTGATTTATATTGTCTTACAATTTACCTTTCAAAAATAATCTGTCATCACAAGCTGCTTCTTTGCTTTAACATTACTGACATTCCAATTTTGCAAAGCCATGAGAATAGGCTGAAAACCTGAGCAGAAAACCATGAGGTCATGGGGAAGGGAGTCCAATTTGTTGAGTTAAGAAAAAAAAAATCTTGGTTTGTCCCATATTTCTTGTTTTTAATAGAAATAAGGCTTAAGGGGTAAACAGAAAAATTCTCCAACTTTTCTGAACCTCTGAAATATGTCTGCAAATATTGTGAACAGGCATGTGTGTGCACATATCCCCACATTTCCAGTAATGCTTCTTGTGATCCTGCATTCAGAAATATAGAGTAATCCATTTAATAGCCAACAAGCTGAGAGTCAAAACTCATACCTTTGCCTTTGACATTTATTCTATGAAAACATCTCTTTAATAATGAGGTTTTATTTTAACAAGGCTTTATTTTAATGAGGTATATGGTAACAACTTTGCTTCTAACATTTTGGAAATTTCAGCCATGCTATAGGAACTTGTCCTAAAGGATGGCATGTCCGGATGAGGGTAATGAACCATAAGTAACAATGTCATACGTCAGTTGCTCTCATGGACTCTGAAAACCATGAGGGATATTTTGGCTAACATCCAGTTATTTTGCTCCATGAATCCTCTCTCCCATGGTTTGTTTCTTTCCTATATCATTTGTGATCTTTGTAATTTACTCTATAGATTTGCCTAAAAAAATAGATGCACTAAAAAGTGGGGGTCAACATAAATTAGGTGCAGAGGGCCCCAGATTGCAGAAGAGAATTGGGGGAATGTGATAAGGATTTGTCCTTGTTTTTACACAGGTACTCACAAGTCTGCTGGCTCAGTTTCCAGCCAACAGTAGTGAATCAGGGACTCTTCAAACCCCAGATATTCAGTCTATGAACATGATAAAGTCAATCATAATTATTGTGATAAAGGCACCTCTTAAGAGTATTAAAATCAAGAATGGAAATTTTAGGAAACAACTAATAAAAATATACAACAAACATAATAACTCAGCACCTTTTTAAAAAACTTTACCTTTTAGTGTACTTTCAGTGTACTGCAATATACCAAAGTTTTTGAGTTTATTCCATCTGCAGATTTTTTTTCCATCTAGCCATTATTTAAAAGGCATAGGTACTTCTCCCGTTAGAGTCTTAAACTCAAATCTTTCTTCTTTGTGTTCTTGGCATGTAGTCAGAGAAGGTATCAGTTAGGATATAATGTGAATAAAATGATTAACCTTAGATGTATTATAAATGATTGCAAGTGCAAAGCTGATAGAAGAGAAAGAAGAAACTGTATGAATGAAAAGAAGAAATGTATGAAAATGTATAAACAATAAAATGAAACAGTGCATAACCCAGAAAAACAACTACGAGGTATCAAAACAGTAAGTCAAGAGTTGTATACCATGTATTTCTATAAAATCCATTTAAAGAACATATCATTCTATTTATAACAATTTATCGATAGCTTTTGGTGAAAGAATCACTCTACCCTTACATAATCTGAATTTTTAGATTTTTAGAGTAAGTTTGTGTGTGTATATATATATAGATAGATAGGTAGATATAGATATAGATATATAGATATAGATATATATATAGATATATATGTTTTTGTTAATCCCCACCAGCAAGGAAGTGATGCCATGTAAAGGCACAGAAAATCCACTGTCATTTGGTTTCAGGCTACATTGATCTCAGTTTGAAATAAATTGTTGATAATTTGTCCGGTGAGTAAGGAAGTTTATTTTTCTCTATAGCTGATTAGTGTTTCTTTCTTAGATTTATTTTTTGAGGGTCACACTCCCCCCTCAAAATTTGAAGAAGTCATACTTATTAAAATCTGGGCTAGCAATACATTTTTCTAGGACTCTTGAAGGGAAAAATGCCTTTATTCTACCAACCTAGTGGTACGGAGCTGTGATTTAACGAACATTTTTATAAGATTATGAAAAGCATAGCAGTGACAATTACAATAAATTATTCCTAATCTTGGGCACGTTCCACCAAAAATCAATGCATGAAAGTCTTTGTTTTCACCTCTTTCCCTGAATGAACATATAGGGCATTTGGTCAGTTAGTAGAAATAGTGATAGCTCAAAGTAATTTTTTCAGGGAAGGAGAATGTCTTCCTAAAAATCACCTCTTTGAGCTGTTGTGGATTTATCTACTGTAAATATGTCTTGAAAACACCTAAGTAAAAAATTATGAAAATGCCTTGTCCCCCTTTATTCCTGTACGATAAAATACTTTTATTGTCTCATTGGAAAAAGCCTACCCTATAGCCAGAAACAAAACAAAACAAAACAAAACAAACAAAAACAAAACAAACAAACAACAACAAAACCCTCCAAATGGGAAAGCTTCTGCAATTATAAGGAACAGACCAAACTGGGAACTACCTGGATATCTACCTATTGAGTAGCAGAATGGAGAAATAAATTTTGCTCTATTCTTGTAATAGAATACTACCCAGCAATAATAGTAAACACTAAAACCATATCCCATAATATAGGCAGATTCTCACAGACATAATGTTGAACAGAAGCAGTTAGATCCAAAAGATATGTTTGACTCCATTTGTGTAAACCTCAATAAGTTAACTATACTTATGGAAGCTAGTATAATTGGTTAGTCTTAAGCAGTGGCTTATAACTTGAAAAGGAAAGAATACAGTGAAGTCTGTGGTTCTGGGTGTGGGTTACTCGGATGTATACAATGAGTAACAATATGTCAATCTGTGTATTCATGTGATCTCCTTTTTATTCTACAGAGTGTGTTGGATTAAAAAATGGACAGTGGGTCCACTGACAGAGGGTCAGTGTCTCTTCCCACTCTTTTTGAGTGAGGGCTAGTCTTAGTGGCTTCTTTAATGACAGAATGCAGACTCTGTGACATTCTGAGATTACAGACTGAGTCATACTAAGCCTTAGCTTTCCCCAAGCTTGTTGGAAAACCATCTGTTGGAATTCTGAGCTGTTCTATCCATCTGATGACCCTAAGACAGTCAGGCTGTGAGCAAACCCAAGCCACTAGGAGAAGCCATGGGCAGGTAGTTTGGTTGACGGTTTTCCAGTCATCACCAGTAAGGTGAAAGACTTGTAAGTGAAGCTTGTTTAGATCCTTCAAGAGCAGACTTTCTGTCAGCTGATTATTACCAAGTGACTGAGTTCATGGCACATCAAAAAGCAATCACTCAGCTGATTCTGCAAAATTCTCTCCTTCTAAGTCATGATGTATGATACAAATAGCTGCTGGTTTAAACCAGATTTTGATACACAATGGTAGATAACAAAAATAGACACCTTTACTAAAAAAGCTTTTTTGATCTTCAAGTAGTTTATGCTATTTTAAATATGTGAGCTGTTCATTGACAGAAGGCTGCTAGTTTATAGGCTGCTAAAAAAAACTTCCAACTGAAAGTACATACCATTCATTGAAATGATTCTGGAGCTATGGCTAGGTCTAAAGATTTTTTTTTTCCCAGAGTAACACATTGTTGCCCATTGCAGAAATATGTTATTTGAACAATATTTTGGACAATAATTATAACAAAAGTCTAAATTCAATATAAGACCAACCACATATGGGTAAATATCACTGATAATTAAATTATGTTTTAACAATGGAGTTTCTATAGCATAATTTCAAGGCCACATACTAGATGATTTAGCAACCCTTGATATGACTTTTGGTATTTTCTATGATATTTCTATTTTTCTTTTTTTTATATTAACAAAGATAAGCCTCACCCTATTTAGTCAAAATGATCATATCAATTAGAAAATGTTGATAAAATCAGCCCTCTTTGTTTCTTAAACTTTAATTTTAAAGAATAGAAAATGTTAGAATTATTTTTATAGTAATAGCTTTTGTGGTTTTTTTTTTTTTATATTTGTAAGTCAGACAAATGTTTTTATCTTATCCATTAGGCAAATAATGATCTCAATGTATTTTAAAAGTGACAAGCGAAGGAACAGAAAACCTCAAATTTAGCATGTTATTGAAAGGAATAAAAAGAGAAGTAGATTTATTATGAACTTTCTATGCAAGTATTCATAGAGTATAAATGACTTTTAAGGGTTATACTAACTCTTTTATGGGCTTGGAGTTAGAACGGAAAGTGACCTTAAGGGAAAAAATTAACTGCTGGCTGTTACCCTGCTATTCGGTCTACACGTCCTATCCTTTTGGGCTAGTTGGAATTGGTACACTTGCTTCCACATTGCAACAGAATGAAACTCCAGATGCTCACAGATGGTAAGCCTACAAACTTAATTAAAACTCATGCTTTATAATCACAAAACAGGAAAATTGAGAAAGCTTTGCCCAAAGAAAATGTTTGTTTTCCTCATCTCATCTCCAACCATCCAGAAAACTTTAGGGGTCATGGAAGTAGGGAAAAAAAAATCTTGCTTTTGCGAGGCAAAGGGGAAAATTAAAGTTATAGGATCTGTAGAGTTATAGAGTTAGTACTGCTAACTCTATACTGCTTCAAATTCAAGGTTAACAAACAGTTATGGATTATGTGCTATGTGTCCAGCACTCTATTACTAATCATGGTATAATGAGATATTATAGAAAAGTATAACCATCCAACAAATATGTGTTGAGCACTTATATTCAGGACGTGATCTATATTTATTTGATTATAAATATTTCTTGTAATCATTGAATGCACAATTTTACTCTCTTCAGGTATTAAAATGACAGTAATTGACCATCCTATATGTATTTATATACTCTTCCGACTCTAAGAGAGTTTTCCCCTTCATATTGCAAACCTTTATTGTGTTTTTACAAAAACCCATATGTAGATTAATAGTATTGCAATTTAAAGATTATATTCACTAGTAAATGCAGTTACTTGTTTCTCTGGATGCTCAGTCTTGACTTGATAGTATTGTAGCTAGAAGACTAGAAGTATAGAAAGAATGTTTTCTCATAAGTCTACTTCTTTGAAGGGTTTTATAGTCTGCTAGATCTTTATTCAATAGTTAGAAGAGGTGTGTCAATTTAAAATAATATTACCTCTGAAAAAAATAAAAATAAAAAAAATAAAATAATATTACCTCTATTGAAAATAATCACTTCCCTCCTGTTAGCTCCTCTAACTTTCCTTATAGAAATAGGAACATATCTAAATAGTTTTCTTCTTTTTGAAAAGTTACGTTTCATGTATATCTGTAGAAAAAGTGTTTTTCTAAAAACAAATATCTGTATTTGTATGCCTCGAGATAAAGGTCAAGATTCATATCATCTTATGCCAGTTATTCAATGCTTTAACAAATAAAATATTTATTTATCTCACTACCTAGATTCTATATTATTTATTAAATTATTTTAGCATATTTAAGTGTATTGATTTTTTAAAGATTAATTTTGAAGAAAATCATGTATTTGAGTCATCCATTTTGATCATTCCTCTTGTTCAGTCTTTGAAAACTTAATCTCTGCTTTTTTAACAGTCTGTTACATTTTTTCTATATAGGATTGCTATTGTTATTTCTAGGCAGAATATTTCATTTTTCATTTTTTAAAAGATTTTATTTACGAGAGAACATGCATGAGTGAGAGAGCACAAGAAAGGGGAGCAGCAGAGGGGGAGGGAAAAGCAGACTCCCCACTGAGTAAGGAGCCCCATGTGGGGCTTGATCTCAGGACCCTGAGATCGTGACCTAAACTGAAGGCAGCCACTTAACTGATTGACTCACAAAGGTGCCTCACTTAAGCAGAATATTTTAGTGTTTTTTTATATTTCCTTTTGTTCCACCTGTGGAATCTTATAAGTAATAATGATTATGATTTTTTCTTCACTTTCCCAACATTTCTATATTTAATTTGTTTTCTTGTCCTATTATGACAAGTGACTAGCTCTTCCAGAAAAATAGTAATTAGTGATTCTTGTAAATATATCTTTGTTTTTTCCATGTTACATTGGGAATGAATATACTTGGGCAATTAAAAATGTTCATTGGTAGATGTATACTCAATAACAGTGCTTGATGATCACGAATAGATCTGTATGGGATTGTGTATGTAGGTTTATTCTCAAGTTTCAAACTGGAAATAATCAAAATCTCCATCAAAGATAGAATGGATTAAAAACTGTGGAAAATTCATATAATAAACTAAATATCAGAAAAAATATAGCAAACTATTAATACATGCAACTGCATCTATAAATCTCAAGAAAGTTCTATCAAGCAAGACCTAAAAGAAAGATATTGTAGGATTCCATTTACAAGAAATTCAAGGCAAAAAAAAAAAATGCAAGTTCAGTAATGGTAATTGATTTAAAAAAATGGTTAAAATAGTGATTTTCTGTTATAGAGTGGAAGATATAACTAGAAACCAAAAGGCGTCTCTTGAGGGGTGCCTGGGTGACTCAGTGGGTTCAGCCTCTGCCTTTGGGGTCCTGGGATTGAGCCCTGCATCAGGCTCTCTGCTCAGCAGGGAGCCTGCTCCCCCCCCTCCTCAATTCTGCCTGCTCTCTGCATACTTGTGATATTTATCTGTCAAATAAATAAATAAAATCTTGAAAAAAAAAGGCATCTCTTGAGAACTTCTGTGAAGCAAGAAATATTCAGTATTTTGATATTTTAATCTTGGAGTAGTTACACAAGTACATAATTACATAAAATTGTGTTTAGCTGTTTAATGACAATTTATGCAATTAATTGTATCAGTTTTACCTCAAAAAATGAGTAAAACCAATGACAATAGGAAAAGATGATGCAGAAGGACTTTTACTTTTAGCTAAAAGAGCTCGTGGCAGATAAATAAACCTACTAAAACAAAACAAAACAAAAAACTAGATTGGCCATATAAAATCAGGAAAAAAAGATGCTATTGCTTCTAAGACAACTAGAACTTGAATCAACACTGAACTTGAACTAGATCAACAAATAGAACTTGAATCAACACTTAATGGCAGTTGCAAATTCATGGAATATAAAAGATTAAGAAATCCAGGCAGAGGGCCATGGCTAGGAGGTGAAGAAGTCAGCAGTACTTTGAGGGGTAACATAAATCACAGGTAATCAAAATTAAAATACACTGCAGTCAAGGCAGCTAGATCTCAAAGGGCCAAGATCATGGTGGAACAGTCTTAAAAAAACTGTTTCTTCTTTCTGGTATTTGCAAAGTAGTTGTTCCAAGGCAGGGAACTAAAGAACCAGGCAGAAAGCCATTGAAAATAGAACAATATTATTTGCAATCTTATGTAAGTGAAGAGAGGAAAAAACAGAAAACACAGACAACTGAATAAGGGGAGGCTTAATTATTGCTAGTGCCTTTCAAGTAGCCTTGGAGAGCTACTTCGGAGTAGTGCAAGTTATTGGCAAAACTTGACCTCTGAGTCAGTCCAATCACTAGTTTAGTGCCATTTCCTGTGAGCTATCTATCAGAATATAGAATTAACTTTTTCTGGATTTTAAAAAATAATCTGGAACTTCCACAATTTTTCATACATGATGGCTGACATGATAAAATAATAACAAATATACCAAGAAAAATATCAAAAAGTTAAAAAAAATTAAAGAAACAGACTCACAGATGACTCCATTATTGAAGTTATTAGACATAGATATTAAAGTAACTATGATTAACTAGGTTGAGAGAAATAGGTTACAGGTTGCATTACATCAGAGCCCTAGAAAATATAAAAGAAAATAGAATGAAATTCCAGAATTAAAGTTGGAGTAAATTATCAGTAATGGCTCATTAGTTGTGGTAAATGTATCGTACTAGGGTAAGGTGTTAATAGAAGGAGAGACTGGTTATGTGGTATATGGGAATTCTCTGTCCTATTTTTGCATCTTTTCTGTAAACTTAAAACTATTCTTTTTAAAAATTTATTTATTTATTTGACAGAAAGAGACTTAGCCTGAGAGGGAATACAAGCAGGGGGAGTGGGAGGGAGAAGCAGGCTTCCCTTGAGCAGGGGTCCTAACATGGGCTTTGATCCCAGGACCCTGGGATCATGATCTGAGCTGAAGTGAAGGCAGACACTTAAGGACTGAGCCACCTAGGTACCCCAATTTAAAACTATTCTAAAATTAAAAGTTTATTTTTAAAATGAAATAATTGAAATTATGAGCTCAAGAAGTGAGTTAAGAACAGACTTTATAGAGAAAAATGATTTATCAAAGAATGTTAAGTCAGCAGGAAGATATCTGGATTGAAAAAAAGAGGAGCAAATGGATAGAAAGGTCCAGAAAAGAACAGAAAGTAAATATAGGAAAATGTGAACAATTCTACTTTGTAATTGATGCCCCAATGATAAAAGAGAAAGAAAAAGGAGTATAAGCAATATCTGAAGAGATAATGGACAAAAATTTTTCAAAATTGAAGAAAGACATCAAACCAAAGATTCAAAAAGCTCTACAAAACAATCAGGATAAATATATAGAAAATCACACCTGGCTACATTGATGCATCACTCTCAAAAATAAAACGCAAAGAAAATCTTAAAAGCATTCAGGAAATCAATAAAACTGATAGCAACTTCTCTACAAAAATGAAGGATAGGAGACAATAAAATGACACCTTCAAAATGCTTTAAAAAATCCTAAAATTCTATACTCCATGGAAGTATCCTTCAAAATTGAAGTCAAAGAAGGATATTTCCAAACAAAAGCTGTGAGATATCTTCAGCAAAAATTTTTCCCAATAAGTTTAAATGGTGTTTTTTAGGCAGAATGAAAATTATACTAGATGGAAAATGGAAATCAAGAACACTGGAAAAAGTTAATGTGTAAGTATTGATGATATAAAATATGAGTATTGATGGTACAAAATAAATATAATACAATGTTTAAATACAAACACATGCTATCTATCTATCTAGCTATGTATTATAATAACAATAATATAAAAGCTGAAATTTGGATTGAGATTAAGTGGAGTTAAAAATACCCTAAAATCCATGACTTGTGCACTAAATGGGAAAAGAACTAATCAGAAATACAATAAATGAAAGATAAAAGGGTTAGGTTGGCTGGCCTCTTATCACCCACAGGTGTTGACTTGAACAGTATGGGGAAGAATTAGGACAAACCACTCTCCTATCCTAAAGGTGTAGAGAAACATTAAAGGTACATGGTTAAGCAAACAAGTACAATATGACACAGTGGTGTTTTCACAGTCATGAACAGGTTGCTAATGAGAGCAAGTAGGATTGGCATTCCATTCAAACGTGGAAGATCAAGATAAGCTTCCTGTCAGAGCAAGTCTGAAGCATGGATATGAGTTAACTAGAGGAAAATATAAGGGAATGTAAGGAGAACTTAGGCAAGGAGAACATGTAAAAAGACTCAGAAATCATAGTATATTCAGGGGAGTAAATATTATTCAGGATGGCTAAAGCATCATTGGAAAGAAAAGATTTCCACCCATTTTAAATATTTAAAGTGTGTGATATGGTGTGATACACGTGTGTATTTAAGTTCTGATCTTTGAGTTAGTGGCAGGAGGGTAGTTAACATTTGAAGTCGTCTAATCAGGGACACATTTGAAAAATTTTAATTGGAAGCCACAATCCAAAGGCAGCTATTACATGTGTTTCAATTAGCTTTATTTCTGATCAGTACTAAATGGCTTGCTAATTAGCATAACTCAAGATAAAAAATAATTTTTCTTTGGTGAAGTTAGTGATACTCCTGGTACTCTACAGCTACTACCTGCCTTTGCTGGAGTTCAATGTAAGAATCTATCAAAAACCACAGCCTATGCAACCTCCAGGAGGGCCAGGAGCCTTCATTAGGTCTGTTCAGGAAGGATTCTTTCTGCTGTGTCCACCAGAGTGTTCTCTTAGCTTTCAGAATGGCTAAATGGCTTTTTTTTTGGTGCCTGTTAGTTAGTAAATGTTGATATGATGCAACTTGTTCTGAGACTTGCTTTTGTTATGCTCTAAAACCTGACTATAAGATTACTGGGGAATCAACCTAGATGGACTTGGCTTATCTCTAACTGTTAGAACCTGGCAATATTGCCCCTCCTCCCAGATAGTAACTGTGAACAATCAGGTTAGGTTAGGTGGGCTTCCAACAGAGAAGCATGCTGCATAAAACTTAGGGCACCTTGTAAGCCCTGATGATGGTTTAGACATCATTCATGGCACAGAGGTACAGAGGGAGCCCTGGAGAATTTTATTCAGGATCATAACATGACCAGATTGATGTTTTGGGGGGAATTAATGGTCAGAATTGATGCAGTGTTTCTAAAAGGTTTAGAGAGAGGAAAAAGGTAGCACAAGTCAAGAGAGACACTAATGTCTCAGCTGGTTGCATCTGATTAAACTTTCAGGAGGCTAGGAAAGTTGGAAAATCTTCTACTATTAGAATCACCTGCATATCATGGCTGAAATCATTGCTCAAAGTGTTCAGTTAATAGCAAGGATGGTACTTGTCTTTGATTTCCATCATTGGTCCAATTGTTGGAAAATCTGATGGGTTTCTTTTAAACTGGTAAATTTATTTAAAAATCCATCAAGACATATTATTAGTGTTAGAGGAGTGTCAAAAATGTATGGAAATCCATTGCGTTTTACTTGCTTGAGAAGTCAAACTTGAAATTATTCCATATGCAAGACATATTTCCTAATGGTTGTGTCCTGAAAATAATCGTTGCCATTATACTCATTTTGTAAATGGAATAAAAGTTAAATATTAAATAAATTTATTACTAACATTTTAAAATCAACTGTGGAGGAATAAAAAAAAATCCATCAAGACATCTGAAATATTTCTATTCTCAAACCCAGCTTAGATTTATCTCTTATTCTCAACAATCGGATCTAGAACATAGACTTGCCCTTGCATTGTCACTAAGGATGCTAGCGTTGCGGCTGAATGGGGGACTTTGTCCTCATATGGTTTGCTTAGCAATGTAGATTTACTTATTTATTTAGAACTCTTAAGAAAGTTATCAAGAAAAGGTGATATAAACTTTGTCAACATGAATTGACTGTTCAAAGAAAATTTAGTTCAGGAATAACTTCCTTTATGTCTTAAACCACAAATTCCATTTAAGAAAGATTTCTTCCTTTTCTTTCCCTTAGAAATTTTGTCAGTACTTTGAGGCCCAACAGAATCACTTCATGGGGAGGGGTGGTGTTAATTGCTGCCAGTTGTTTTAATGAACACAGAGAAATAGAATTTCTTTTGATATATATAGTTCTGAGACATTACTGTTTATTCATATGATGTAAGATATATGGTCTTTCTCCCTCTCTTCCTCTAATTGATCTTTTCTCTCTTAGATTTATCTTTTTCACGGATCTGCTATTTGGTTTCAAATGGATTATAGATATAATAACTAGGACATTTGTAAAACACCCTGCCCTGTTCATGGTAGGGACCCTTAAAAATAAATCTTCAGATAAATAATAAATCTTCAGATATATAAAAAATCTTCAGGTGATCTGGTATACTTCCCTGTTGTTATTGATGTTATACCTGTTGTATGACCTAACTAAAGAATTTGAGTCTGTGTTGATAATTTGGCATCTTTCAAATGCACTACATTCACTTGAAAGGATAAAAATAGACCATTAAAAAGAAAGCTATATAGAAAAAAAGTGATAACTCTAAATAGAAACAAAATAACATGTCAAACAGGTTTCTTGTCGCCCAACTTAATTTATGACATGCATTTCCACTCATATTTAGATATATTTGTTAATTGATATATTTGAAGGTGACAATAGGATTGTAGTCATGTGAAATCTGTAAGGACCCATAAATTATAAGTTACATGGTGGCAGAGATAGACCAGAGATATCAGAATTCTGAGAGGGAAGGACAATAAATTATCTGAGGGGATGGTCTGGGTGGCCCAATTCTTAAGAGTTACTGGTTTCACCTCTAGCGCAGAGCTCTCATTGCCTTACACTGGATCTCTGATCTTAAGGAGAACATTGTAATCAGGAAAATTGAGTCCATTCTTATACCCCATCTTTGCAATAATTTTAAAGGACATATGCCTTTCAAATTATACTATTAGATTTGATGGTGGCAACAAGAGGCCAGTAAATATATTTACGATAGAAATAGAAGATAAAACTATATTAAGGGGAAAATCTGAAATCACAGCAATAAATTCCTCTCACAGAGCTGAACATAAAAAGAAATACCTTCAGGGACGCCTGGGTGGCTCAGTGGATTAAGCCGCTGCTTTCAGCTCAGGTCATGATCTCAGCGTCCTGGCTCTCTGCTCAGCAGGGAGCCTGCTTCCCCTTCTCTCTCTGCCTGACTCTCTGCCTATTTGTGATCTCTCTCTCTCTCTCTCTCTCTCTGTTAAATAAATAAATAAAATCTTGAAAGAAAGAAAGAAAGAAAGAAAGAAAGACCTTCAGAGGAGCTTGTATCAGCAACCCTTGGAAGTGTGTAGAGTTTCAGTGTGCATAGTTTTTGTTTTGTTTTTTATCTAACAAAAGAATCTTTGAAAACTTGTACAAAAATATTTATCAGTTTGCCGGGTTCTACTTATAGCCTGGTCCAATTCAAGAAAAGTTTTGGAGAGCCATGTGTATCTGGTGCTTTTGACATCCTGTATGCTTAGTCACCCATGACCCAGGAGAATCAATTAATCTTTATTGAGTGTGTATACCCCTTGCCACCTTCCATGGCTTTTCCAGCACCTGCTGCATACTTGGACCGTGGAACTGACAATGCTTGCTTCCACTGTATTGTGAAATCGTAAGAAGCAGGGATTATTTCTTTAATCAGCTCTGCATCTTTAGCATCTAGCAGAGTTCTGGCTCCAAGTGGAACTCAATAAAAGTTCTTTAAATAAATTATTAAGGAATGCTGGAATTTTAGTTGAGGGTGGAATGTGGTATGTTGTCCCATCTCTTCTAATTAGTCAAGAGTACCTGATTTTCAGTGTAGATTTCAGAAACTCCTTTGGTTGGTGGATAGCATCAAGAAAAGTGAGAAGATGAGTTTGGGGATGAGACACAGAGGCAGTGTTAGGAGATAAACAGTCATTTGGAGGTTGGACATTTATTTCTGATGAATATATATCACCAAATATTCTGGCTTTGGAAATTAGGATAGTAAAGCATGTTGATACAGTGGGGTTAGTGTATTGAAGTAAAGAACATACCCTCTAGAGGAAGAAAATAAACCATGAACCTCTTGTCAATAAATAAGAAACGAAATTAGATGCTGCTAAATGCTATGAAAAGACCAAAAGAAGGTGAGGTCTCAAAGAGGCATCACAGCTAGTGTGGTCTGACAAGTACTCTCTGAGGAGGTGACGTTTGTTGGAAGCCTGAATGTTGAGAATGATACAACCATATGAAGATATGAAGAAAGATATTTTAAAATGGGGAACAACAAATGGGAAGATCTGGTATTGGAAGATTTCAAATGTTCAAGAGAGAGGGAAAAAATGCAACTTGGATGAGTTTGTTGCTCTAGAGTGGGTAGAAATCAAGTTGAGGGGGGAGATAATGTGATGGGTCTTCAGAGATGTCACCCATGGCGCTACTACTTACTGGCATGTACTTGGGGTTACCAGTTGTCAAAACACTGAGCTATTTCTATACTGCTTGGTAAATAGTAGCTGATCCAAATGTTTCAAGTGTGGTGACCTCAGCCAATGCCAGGGATCCCATAGTCTCCCTCATGATCCAACAGCTAAAGGGTAAGTGAGATCCACAACAGCAGTCCCCAGGGCCTTGCTCCAGATCTTCCACCAGTGCACAGTCTGTCAGTTAGTGTTCACACTGTGCCCATGATAAATATCCTGAATATCACTTCTGATTTTCAGTAATAGAGTTGTAGATTTTATTCAAAGAGCAATGGGAAGCTGTTGGAGGTTTTCAAATGAAAGAGAACAATGATCCAATTTAAACTTCAAAAAGATGACTCTGGCTGTTCTATGGAGGATATACTGATAGGGAGAACTAGAAATGGGAGCCCCAGCAAGAAGAGATCATTTATAGGTGAGAAGTGATGGCATCTTAGATTGGAGTTCAAGCAATAGAGATAATAAGAAGACTCAGGACAGAATTTAGAGATAAAGCTATTTTTTTTAAATTAATATTTTAGATATGGAATTAGAAAGACAGAAATTGAGAATGAGAACAAGGGCATAGTATAGTGATGGATTTTACTGAGGTTGGGGAGTCAGGAGCAGGTTTTTTTTTTTTTTTTTAATTTTTTATTTTTTATAAACATATATTTTTATCCCCAGGGGTACAGGTCTGTGAGCAGGTTTTTAGAGGGATGGGAATCCATAGTTAAGCTTCCACCAAGTTAGGGTTGAAATATCAATTAGACATTCAATTGGAGATGTTGAGTTGCTGTTTGGTCACTTAGGGATAGGTCTGAGCACTAGAGAAAGAGCACAAGTCCTATATATAGAAATACACTCATGGAAATTATGCATCAGAGACTAATAACTAAGATTGTATTTGAAGCTGTGGGAATTCTCTTCTTTTATCATAGAGTACATGTTGATATGAAGAAAAGAGGGCCAAAGGCTATTCTTGAGACACCACATCATTTGAATGTAGAGGAAAATGCAGTAAAGAGGACTGAGAAAGACATGCTGAAGAGGCAGGTGTAAAACCAGGTGCAGTGATGTCTTAGAGTAAAATAAAAAATAAATATCTAACATATGAGAATATTGGGGCACCTGGGTGGCTCAGTTGGTGGAGTGTCCAACTCTTTGTTGGACACTTAGTTGTTTTTTTTTTTTTCCATGTATTCTCTATTTATTATCACAAGGAGTAATTCACAGTGAGGACTGCACGGAACTGTGGTCACAGAGCACCGCCTACGTCATGACCCGGTCCACACGCGGCTGGGAGCACATGTCCACGCGCTGACACGGACGAGCACACGCACCGTGGGGACGGGCCTGGGCGACCACCAAAGTGGACAGGGGGGTGGTTTCCAGTACATTTTACAATAAGCATTTACGGTTTTTACAAAAACAACAAAGCTCTTGCTTTTTTAATTTAAAAAACACCGACAATCAGGTCATGACTTCAGGGTCCTGGAATTGAGACCAGGAGGGCTCACGCTCTGTGGGGAGTTGGCTTGAGAATTCTCTCCCTCTGCCCCTATACTTCCCCACTTGCACTGGTAGGTATGAACTCTTTCTCTAAAATAATTTCTTTTAAAAAAACCTCCTTAAAATATGAGAATACCTTGACCTTCAGAGTGTAATATTTTTCCTAGTGTTCATCCTTCTCAATTTCAGCAATAGTGTCATCTCCACGTAGTACTGGCTGGGAGTATGGCACCTACCTAGAAACCACATTATCTATGTAAATGAAGCCATGGAACTAAGGCCTGGCCCATCATATGTGACCGGAGTGAGGTTGTGATGTGTACAGCATCTGAGTCAAATACGTGAGGAAGGAAGTGCTTGTTCTATGCACTCTCTCCCTCCCAGGAGATGGAGAGAATTGGTATATTAGACTCAGAGATGGAGTTTCTATGTTGAAGAGGGCTGCACCACACCACTGGCCTGGGACTGCCAACTTAGGAGCTGTTCTATAGAAGAAAAACAATTTCTGCTTTATTTAAGCCTCTGTCATTTTAGCTGTCTTTGAAACAGCAGTTAACCTCTGCACTAATTCAGTAGGTAAGGTCATTTTTAACAGTATCTTGCAGGACTATTGCTAGGTAAGCCTTTAGAAAGAGTCCTTCTTCTAGGTAATCCCTAGAAGATAAGCCCTTCTAGAAGGAGCTCTTCGATGTGTAAATACTTACTGACCTACACGTGAGCTTCCAACAATTTTTTTAAAGATTTTATTTATTTATTTGACAGAGAGATCACAAGTAGGCAGAGAGTCAGGCAGAGAGAGAGAGAGGAGGAAGCAGGCTCCCCGCTGAGCAGAGAGCCCAATGCGGGGCTCGATCCCCGGACCCTGGGATCACGACCTGAGCTGAAGGCAGAGTCTTTAATCCACTGAGCCACCCAGGCACCCCAATGTATTTTTTTTTTTTTAACTAGGAAATAAATTCCCAGTGAGTTTGAACTTGCTTGAATGGATCATGTAGACCCAGTATGTTCTGAATTCAATTCTCTGGTTTCATATTTAGAAAGGAAAAAGAAATCTGAATACAGATAGAAATAATAGAGTCTTAAGGGCACAGGAATTCATCAACTCTATGTCTCTACAAGCTATATGCCTCCAAACTCTGGATAGATGATAGTATCCAGGTATTGGAAAATAAGATGTGATGGGCACTGTAGCAAATTGGAGAAAGTCTGTTTCTTTTAATGACAATCCAAACAATGGAAAACAACAACAACAACAAAAACCTAATACTTCTTCAAGTTTTAGCCTGTGAGCCACCATTGATGACCCCTGCTAATCTATCCAAACACTTATTTATTTATTTATTTAATTTATTTAGTTACTGATGAGATTCCTGAATACAGTGATTCCAGAAACTAACATTAAAAATGAATATTTTCACAGGGAATTTGAAGGGAATGTTCTAGAGATGGAATTCAAGTCTCTCAACAACCAATATAAAGCTGTTTCTCTCAGAGGTTGATGTCTTTGAGATTGACTAAAGTTTGCTCTATTCAACCAGACATTGCCAAATTCTGTTCAAAATTTAGCATTTATTTTCAAATGTAACTATAATGTATTAGATTCACTATGATCTAAGCCCTTATTATGACAAGAAACTAGATATTCTTTTCTGGGGTATTTGGATTGTGAGGCAAACATGATCATGATGTCAGAAAATTCTGTTTATATATTTCATCAGTGAAAAATAATTTCTGTTTGAGCAATTCCGTTAATTTTCCCATGTGGTGGTATTTTTAGTTTCTAAGTCAGGCATGTCGATGCACAAGGGAAAAAAAAAAAGCAATTTACAACTCTGCAAAGAAATACAGCCTCTTCCACTTCATTTGTGTTTCATCTTGATTATCAACACATTTGTCATCCCCCTGTAATTTATTCATTATTTTTACCAGAGGAATATGAAGAGAAAAAAGAAGATAAGTGCACTTGTCAAAATGTGAAACAGATGCTCTAACAATGATTGGAGACAATTAATGTTCTCAAGACGAAAAAACAGGCTGGATTTGTGTTTAGCTTCAGATTTTTACAGCAAACAGACTAGGGGAAAAATGCAAATGTGAAATAAAGGCTTTATTTTCCAAGCAAAGAAAAATAGTATTCTCTGACTACATTGTTGTGCATTTCTGTTATGATCTGACACTTGAGATCTTTTCAGCGAAATCATTAAGAACAATGGGACCAAAATGCAAATTGAGCATCCTTGAAGAGTTTGATTCAATGACTCTTTCCTCTGAATCACCAATTTGAAAGTGTCCTGCCATGGAAATGGCTATTGGTTGGTGGACTGACAAGCAGAATGAAGATAAATGTTTGTGTCTGATCACACTTTAACTCCAATTGAACACAAAAAGTAAGTGCCTCCACTTACCTTTGCAATATATCCTTTGCAATATATTCTTTGATTGAATTAAAGAGCTTTCAGTGCCATCACCTTCTGAACCCCAACAATATTTTCTTCTACCACATCTAGCTGTCTACTCCTGTGGCCCTCCAATAGACATTGTAATCAGTTTAATCTCATTCCTGGACCATCACCTTTATCCTGATAGCCCAGTTACTTAATCCATCCACTCCTTCAGTATTCCCCATCAAATACTTTCCATAATAATGAAATTCCTTATTGCTGTAGCCAGTCTCCAGTTATCCTCTGCTTTAAGATCTGTAGGAAGATCATAGTACTCCACACACAAGTCTGGATTCACTTCGAAGTTATGACCTCTCAAATACCAAATGTGTTCTCAACACTGTCAACCAAACTGATGTATTAGGGTAGAGTAAGTTGTGGGGAAAATAGACCCCAAACACATCATGGCTCAGCAGAGGTTTACCTCTCACTGACATAACAGTCCAAGGTAACTCTTTAGGTCAGGTCAGGAGATGATTCTCCTCTACAAGTAATCTAAGGGCAGAGACTTCCTCTGTCCTCTGGCTTCGTTATCACCAGAGACTTAGTCATTGACTGCATCCAGCTGGCAGAAAAGAAAAGAGGGGTGCATAGAGAGGACTCTTCTGTGTCTTGTTTGAAAATAACACGTATTTCTTCTCACATGCCATTAGAGCACAATTGCAGCCACAATCTTTTTTTTTTTTTTTAACTAACATATAATATATTATTTGTTTCAGTAGTACACCAGGTCTGCAATTCATCAGTTTTACACAATTCACAGTGCTCATCATAGCACATACCCTCCCCAATGTCCATCACCCAGCCCTCCCACTCTCCCTCCACTCCATTAACCCTCAGTTTGTTTCCTAAGGTTAAGAGTCTTTTATGGTTTATCTCCCTCTCTGGTTCTGTCTTGTTTCATTTTTCCCCTATAATCTTCTGTCTTGTTTCCCAAATTCCTCATATCAGTGAAATCATATAATTTTCTTTCTCTGACTGACATATTTCCTTTAGCATAATACACTCTAGTTACATCCATGTCATTGCAAATGGCAGGGTTTTGAGTATTTTTAGTGACTGCCTAATATATATCACACCTTCTTTATCCATTCAACTGTTGGTGGACAACTAAGCTCTTTCCATAGTTTGGCTATTATGGACATTGCTGCTATAAACATTGGGGTGCAAATGCCCCTTCAGATCTCTAAATTTGCATCTTTGGGGTAAATACCCAGTAGTGCAATTGCTAGGTTGAAAGGAAGCTCTATGTTTAACTTTTTGAGGAATCTCCATATTATTTTCCAAAGTGGTAGCTGCCATCTTTTTAAAGACCATCTGAAAACTGTAGTTGAGTTCTGTGACAAGGAAGAAGTAAAAAATAACATCTTTCCAAGTGAACAGAATGAAACCTCAAGAGAGAAAATGCATAGATGGATGCAATCAACCCACAGGATCATGAGAGAAAATTGTTTAATTTAGCCATTAGACTTTTGGATGGTTTGTTATGATGCAATGGATGACTAGAAGGTTAGGCCTAAACACTAAGCATTACTTATGTATATTTTCTATATCTGAGAAGCCACAATCTCGTGAAGGCCTTTAAAGAATTAATTGAAATGTAAATATTAGTAAATTATGGTGAGTGACATGAGAGGTATGAGTATATGCAGGGAGAGAAGAGGAAAATCTTGTCTAGGAAAGTATCATTTGAGGTGGGTTTTGAACTGGCTCTAGAAATTCTCTCATTTCTGTTTGATAAAGGTGGATATGGTTAGCGAGTTCTATAAAGAGAAAATAACTTTAGAAAAATCTATGGTGGTCAAAAGTTAATTGCTGCTAAGGTTTGGGAGCTTCATGTTATATATGTCTATGTGTATATATGTGTGTATGTGTGTGTGTGTTTGTGTGTATGTGTTTATGTGTGTGTGTATTATATAAATCATATTTATTTAATTAATTAATTAATTTTATTTTTAAAAAGATTTTATTTATTTATTTGACAGAGAGATAGAGAGAGAGAGCACAAGTAGGCAGAGTGGCAAGCAGAGGGAGAGGGAAAAGCAGGCTCTCTCCTGAGCAGGGAGTCCAATGCAGGCCTGGATTCCAGGACCCTGGGATCATGACCTGAGCTGAAGGCAGCCACTTAACTGACTGAGCCACCCAGGTGCCCTAAATCAAATTTATGATTCATGTATATTTACATAGAAATATAACATTTTA
This sequence comes from Mustela nigripes, assembly GCF_022355385.1. Lineage (NCBI taxonomy): Eukaryota > Metazoa > Chordata > Mammalia > Carnivora > Mustelidae > Mustela > Mustela nigripes. The sequence continues at coordinate 123,705,549 of NC_081569.1, read as the reverse complement.
AAAAATATATTGGGGTGCCTGGGTGGCTCAGTGGGTTAAAGTCTCTGCCTTCGGCTCAGGTCATGATCTCAGGGTCCTGGGATTGAGCCCTGCATAGGGCTCTTTGCTTAGCAGGGAGCCTAATTCTTCCTCCTCTCTTTCTCTGCCTGCATCTCTGCCTACTTGAAATCTCTGTCAAATAAATAAATAAAATATTTTACAAATAAATAAATAAATAAATTTTTAAAATAAACATATGTATAGATACATATTTATATTTTATACATATAAATTATATATATGACTTATGTATAAATATAAAATACTAAAAATGTAAAAATATATGTAAATTTTATATATATGTATATATATACATATATATATATTTGTCAGAGCAATCTAGCAAGGAAGGAATTAACTAAATGAGATTCAAATGTAGTACTGAAAACCTAGACTCTTTTCAGCATGGCACTGTGCCTCAAGGAAACGATAGAAAAAAGTGGGAAGAATCCTTTAAATAGCAGTTTGGAGGACTTCAAAAGAAAAAGATGAAGGCTTTGCAAAAACTTATCTTTAATCAGAGGAGCAAAATGGACCCAATAAGTAGTTCTCTGCAGGGAAACCCATGTTCCTACTGCTACTTAAAATATTCTCAAGATTTCCTTTTTTAAACCATTTTCTGATTTGACCATGTAAATTTGTAATGTGAAATCTTTTCTAATATTCACTTTATTGATGTAAATATTAAAATAAGCATTATTAAATTATGGGAGAATAGGTAATTCAGTCAGTTTTCTGGGTAGCAGGTTTAAATATTTTTACACCATCTTGATTTTAGAGCATTAGGAAGTCTGAGATTTTCTCTTTTATCCTTTCCCAACTTTTAGATAGGAATATTTAAGCTCAAAATTGTTAGAGTTCACACAAATTACCAACAAGAGTAATGGGGCAGGGTGGGGAGAGGGAGGAGGAATGTTAACTAGCCAGGAAACCAAAGTATTTGACTTCCAAGTTAGTGCCTTTCTATGTTAAGTTCACTTATTTTTAAAAACTTCTTTTGAAGAAGTCATCTGTTTGTCTGTCTTTCAATAAATATAATATCAGAAACATAAGCAGGGTCTTTATTTGATTTTCAGAGTAAGTTTCTAGAGGACTGACAAAATGTTCTGTTATGATTATTTAAGATTGCAGATATGTAAAAAAACCTTTTGTAACTCTATCTTGGCTTGAGGCCACATCTTGAAAGTAATTTTAGGTGTTTATTTAAAAAATTCTATCATATAATCTTTTTTCTCTCTCCTGTTCTTTAGTGCAGTAGTTTAATTTTATGGAACCCTATTTGCATTTTTTGTAAGAAAAAAACATTTACTATATTACTGACTATAAAAGTAAGGCATGACTATAATAGAAAACAAGGAAAATACAAAAGAGTATTAAAAAAAAAACACGTATAACCTCTCTGCCTGGGTATAATAGCTTCAGTTTTCTTTATTCCCTATTATCAATGGAAATATCTTATTCCTTGTGCATCCAGAATTTTCTTATGTCTCCAAACACTACCTAAAGCTTTACATACATAAAAAGAGCTAAAAATATATATTTTGAATGGAAAATAATGTATTTCATTCCCCTGTTTCTTTCCATGTCTTTTACATAGCTGGGATTTTTCTATATTAATTCCTGTGCCTGCCCAACATCTTGTGCTCAACACATTAATATTAGGTCATAACATATTCATAAATAGTATGCTTAATATCTGCCTATGATTCCCTGAGATGGATACCTCAAAACTCTCTATGCAACCTAGTTTTAATCATTTAGATGGGTACTAAGTTTTCTAGTATAATTCGGTTTTCAAATACCTTAGATGGAGACTGTTTTTTATCTGCCTAAACCTGTTCCCTATCCCCTACCACTCTCTACTTCCTTTGTAATGAGTTGTAATAGTTGGTTGATGACGCAGGGACTGTGATTCCTAGCTCCTGATAGCAGCTACGTGCCGCTGCCACCAAGTCCTTGCCAACAAAATGGGACGAAAGGTATACTGTGCTTCTTTCAGGACAAGCCCTTATCTATAAGCTATAAGTAACTTGGGTATTTTAGTTTCTGTGATATAGAACATTCACCTCTGATGAATACAACAATCGGTTTTTGTTTTTGAACCAACATTGCTGAGTCTCTTGTGAGAGCAGCTGAGACATTGGTAGTAATTAATGCAGTCACACACCCCTTCACTAAATATGATTTGGCTTGCACTTGGGGCTAGCTCGTCTGTTGTGCTCTTGACCCACAAGGGTTCCTGTCTAAAGCAGGAAATGAGGTTTTCAAGAGTCACTTTTCCTGTGGTTAAGTTCCAAGTTAGAGTTTACCAATAAATGGATAATAGATTGGAGGTTGATTTCCACCTGGAAATCTGTAGCAGGGGGAGAGGATAGTGGAACCATATACCTTCTTGGGTAGATCAGGTGTACTACTTAACAATGGTTCTTAAGATTTAGCGTGTTCTGGAATCACCTGAAGGGGGGGATTAAGTATAGATTTCTTAGTCCACCCTCGAGTCTCAGGTCCAGTAGATGTGGGATGGGTTCTGAAAACATGCATCTCTAGCATGTTCCCAGGTGATGCTAATATTGCTGATGCAGAGATTCCAAGTTAAGAACCACAGTTCTTGAAGAACGAGAGAGTTCGGTTATTCCAGAATGACAAAGAAATGGGGAAGGAAAGAAAATAATACCTTCCTAAATTCAGTTCTTATTTTAAAGGAACTTTGTCCATTTTGAGTTTATCTTTGTGTATGGTGTAAGAGAATGGTCAAGTTTCATTCTTCTACATATAGCTGTCCAGTTTTCCCAGCACCATTTATTGAAGAGACTGTCTTTTTTCCACTATATATTTTTTCCTGTTTTGTCGAAGATTAATTGACCATAGAGTTGAGGGTCCATATCTGGGCTCTCTACTCTGTTCCACTGGTCTATGTGTCTGTTATTATGCCAGTACTATGCTGTCTTGATGATCACAGCTTTGTAATAAAGCTTGAAATCAGGTAACATGATGCCCCCAGCTTTATTTTTGTTTTTCAACATTTCCTTAGTGATTTGGGGTCTCTTCTGATGCCATACAAATTTTAGGATTATTTGCTCCAGGTCTTTGAAGAATACTGGTGGAATTTTGATCGGAATGGCATTAAAAGTATATATTGCTCTAGGCAGTATAGACATTTTAACAATGTTTATTCTTCCGATCCAAGAGCATGGAATGGTCTTCCACCTTTTTGTGTCTTCTTGAATTTCTTTCATGAGTGTTCTGTAGTTACTCGAGTACAGATCCTTTACCTCTTTGGTTAGGTTTATTCCCAGGTATCTATGGTTCTTGGTGCTATAGTAAATGGAATCGATTCTCTAATTTCCCTTTCTGTATTTTCATTGTTAGTGTATAAGAAAGCCACTGATTTCTGCACATTGACTTTGTATCCTGCCATGTTGCTAAATTGCTGTATGAGTTCTAGTAGTTTGGGGGTGGAGTCTTTTGGGTTTTCCATATAAAGAATCATGTCATCTGCAAAGAGAGAGAGTTTGACTTCTTCATTACCAATTTGGATACCTTTTATTTCTCTTTGTTGTCTGATTGCTGTTGCTAGGACTTCTAATACTATGTTGAACAAGAGTGGTGAAAGTGGGCATCCTTGTCTTGTTCCTGATCTCAACGGGAAGGCTGCAAGATGTGGTCCATATACACTATGGAGTATTATGCCTCCATCAGAAAGGATGAATACCCAACTTTTGTAGCAGCATGGACGGGACTGGAAGAGATTATGCTGAGTGAAATAAGTCAAGCAGAGAGAGTCAATTATCATATGGTTTCACTTATTTGTGGAGCAAAACAAATATCATGGAGGACAGGGGTGTTAGAAAGGAGAAGGGAGTTGGGGTAAATTGTAAGGGGAGGTGAATCATGAGAGGCTATGGACTCTGAAAAACAATCTGAGGGATTTGAAGTGGCGGGGGTGTGGGAGGTTGGGGTACCAGGTGGTGGGTATTATAGAGGGCACGGACTGCATGGAGCACTGGGTGTGGTGAAAAATAATGAATACTGTTTTTCTGAAAATAAATAAATTGAAAAAATTTTAAAAAAACATAAAAAAAAGACTACATAGCAGATTCATCAAAGACAAAAAAAAAAAAAGGAACTTTATCAAAGTCAGCATTTTCTCCATGTGACAGTAATTAGTCAAGCTGTTCCACTTGTCTTTATATCTCTAAATAGGTGGCAAATGCTTTGAAACCAAGGTCTGATGGCCACTTTTTGTTTTCTTCTTCCCTGGGGAAGTTCTAGTCAACCTGTGGAAGGACTAACACTAACGCTACTGAAACATACATATCTACTGGACCACTGGTTTGTGACAGCGAACACTTTTCGCTTGTTTCAGTCATCAGATGGTTAGCTTATCACTGATGCTTGGCACTGTAAATGATCTACTTGTCATGTCGGGCTATTAATCTTCATGCTATAACATAAGATTCTAGATGTCAAAAAAAATAATAATAATGAAGGAAGACACCTGATCACTGAAACTCACCATACCATACTTGTCCTTCCTGCCTTCTGGCTATTTCTTTGGCTTTAAAACAACACTGAATTAGAGTGTGTGGAGGTAACATTTAACCAGACTTATCTGAGTCCTTCAAGACAGTCATTTGCTAGAGCAGGTGTCTTTCAGGTAAGATGCTTCATAGGCCCTTTGATGTTTTTCTTGCAGGACTACTTATGAACCCTTTTGAATCCTGTGACTTTCCTGTTAAGGAACCTACAATGTCACCCCTACTGTCTTCTGGATCAAAGAAAATCTTTCTGTCATTATTCTGTTATATCAGGATGTGATGACGGAGGGGGATATCTCAGTCATTATCAATACCAGCTATCTCTACAATGACTCATATAATACTTTTTAATGACATAAAATGGATATTGGCACATATTTGTCATCAGTCTTTATTTTTTATAGGAGATAGACCATAAATAAGACAAATGATCATTGTTCTATAAGACCCCATGCTCCAGAAGATAAAGATAGTTACTTGCAAAAATGAAATGACAGTCTTTGCATTTTCTGATTAAACCCACCTGTTTTAAGTTGTGGTGCCACCAAGAAAATTCCTTGTCCTTTATGATATTATTTATAATTAAGTGCTTATGCTGGAGGAAAGCCAGTGTATGAAAACGAAAATGATATTAGCAACTGTGAAACTTTGGTTGGACAAATATCCTCAGGGAAGGGAATTGTGGGTTTCTTCTTTTTTCTTTTCTTTTCTTTGGCGGCGGCGGGGGCGGGGGGGGATTGTCGGTTTCTAATTCAGGATTTTTAATTGCACAGATTTTACTTTCTGAATCTTCATGCTCTTTATTTTTAATTTAATGCCTCATCATGTATTTGCTCTGAAAATAAGACAAAGTCACATCCATCCTGTATTTCCAGGTCTTAAGAGAATTACCACAGGTCACCATTATGACTAAGATTGAAAATCTTCACAGCTTTGCTTTTAAAAAATTTAAACAGGTCACCATAGCAGTGACAGTTACTGGCATTTGACATCTTCCCTGGAGGCTCCAAAAGACTGTCTGAGTATAAATGGCCTGAGGCACAGCTGCCGAATCAGGAATCTAGAAGACCAACCTCAATGATCCAGTAACCTTGTGCTTAGCTTGTTGTGTAATGACAAGTCCCTGAGGGAGACGGCACCACACCTATTATCATGCTATTGTTATATATACATCAAATATTTACTTCAAGGGGAAGGAATTCTACTTGCATCATACATTTGGTGCCCATTATTTGAGTATATTGAGGGTTTAGGTCTGCTGACATGTAGATCATAGCCACTTCAAGCTGGGGATGATTCATTCTTAGAATGTTCAAGACTCCATCTGATGATTAAGAATGACTTCTCTGATCTATTTCATGAGACTAGCGTCCTTGTGTAGTCACAGCCAGCCACAGATCTAGAGCCAGATCGGGTTGAGATCTCTGCATTGCCACTTAGCAGCTCTCTCACCTTGGGCAAATGACTTAGAATCTTGTGGTGTAATGATGTCTTAAGTATACAATTTTCAGTGGGCAAAATAAGAGAATGAAGAGACCGTAAATAGTGTAGTACTTAATGCAAATTAAGTGCTGCATAAATTTAGCCATTATTAATAGAACGGGCGGCTAATCCTTTTACTTTCTAAACGTGTGTGTACTGCTATCTGAGGAAGAGTAGGGAAAAAGTCAAAGATGAATAGCTTTCTCATTGAGTATTCGTTTATGCAACAAATGTTCTTTGATTAGAGGGAGTGTCTCTGATTAATTTGTGGACGCAACTGGGGCTAGGAAACTAGTTGATATCTGTTATGTATCTCTTTGAGATAAGTTCCTTTATCATGTAAGTCCTGATAGAAGAGTGAGCTAAGAACAAGTGTTATTAAAAGGGGAGGACTTTGAAACTCTTTGCAGGATCCTTTGGCACATAGTTAAGTAAGCCCTTCTAGTTTAGTCCTTTACCTGACGTATCTGTTGATGACTCTCCTGTGCTAGCCAAATAGGCAGTATGGGGAGGATAAAACAATACACATTGCACTGTAATGCCTGTCCTTGTGGAGTCTACGTTCTATTTCAAGGCTTTTCCAAAGTACTGTTTCCAGTTGAACATGATACACCAATTTCCTCTAAAACTGTTAAGTTATACATTTTTGTTGTAATTGTCAGTCTTTACCTGGGGCTTTTTTTTTTTTTAAGATTTATATATTTATTTATTTATTTATTTATGATTTTTTTTTTAAGATTTTATTTATTTATTTGACAGAGATCACAAGTAGGCAGAGAAGCAGGCAGAGAGAGAGGGGGAAGCAGGCTCCCCACTGAGCAGAGAACCCAATGTGGGGCTCAATCCCAGGACCCCAGAATTATTGAGACGAAAGCATAGGCTTTAACCCACTGAACCACCCAGGCGCCCTGTAAGATTTATTTATTTTTATTCTTCTCCCTCTGCCTGCTGCTCCCTCTGCCTGCGCATGCTCTCTCTCTTTCTTTCTCTGACAAGTAAACAAATGAAATATAAAAAAAAAAAAAAAATAGAGATGCCTTGGGTGGTTCAGTCAGTTAAGTATCTTCCTTCCCCTCCGCTCATGATCGCAGGGTCCTGGGATGGAGCTCTGCATCTAGCTCTTGCTCAGTGGAAGTCTGCTTCTCCCTCTGCCTGCAGCTCCCTCCTACTTGTGCTCACTCCCTCTCACTCTGACAAATAAATAAATAAAATCTTTAAAAAAAATACTTATTTTTAGAGAGTAGGGGAAGGGGCATAAGGAGAGGGAGAAAATCCTCAAGCAGACAGCCTGCTGAACACTGAGCCCAACGCAGAGTTCCATTCGAGGACCCTGAGATTGTAACCTAAGCCAAAAGCAAGAGCTGGTCCCCTAACCAACCAAGCCACCCAGGTGCCCCGTACAGGAAATTGAATTAATACTCGTATTTATTTGATAAGTGTTCATTATTGTTTTATCTTGGCTACTAAGTGGTAGCAGTTTCCTGTTTTGTGAATGTATTATATCGTCATAGCAAACATATTAAATAAGTGTTACTATTTTCCCCACTGTATATACAGGGTTTAAGTAACTGCCCAAAGTCACACAGTTAGTAAGTGGGAGGCCAGGATTCAAATCCAGGAAATCTGATTCCAGAGTCTAGGATTTGAGCCAGTGAACATTTTCAGGTAATGTTATTCCTGACTCCAGTGTGAACTAAAAAATGCTTGTCTGAGACAGGTGAAAATTTGTTCGAGGTCATTAAGAATCCCACTTTCTTTTCTCATTTCTCTCTTTTGTGTTTATTGAAATATATTCATTATTCTATAATAGCACAGAGTGCCACTGACTAGTATCACTCTAAAATCTGCTTTTCCTTTTACTCATTCCAAAAACAATTTCTAAGGGAAAAGATGAGATTTGCTTGTGTGTTAATATGCATTGTTAACATTATTTTTGACCACTGCTTCTTTATAATCTGTTCCAAACTTTTCATGGTTTGTTTTCTTTCCTGTAGCCCAAAATACAGTTTCTTTTTCACTTGCATTATATAAAGAGATAGCCTAATCTGTGTAGCAAATACACAGGAGCACTTTGTTTGTTTTAGCTTGTACTGGCCCTGGAATAAGTGCTTGACATGTATTATTTCAGTGAATTTTCACAACACTGCATGAAGCCTGATACTGCTTTTATCTCCATTTAGTGTTCATAAAACAGACTTTTGAAACAAGATAAGTAGGTCAAAGCATTCTATGAAGTTATTGGCATATGGGATGGAAAATGGACATGTCAGAATTTAAGTACAGGTTCATGAGGAGGCCTAAGGCCAAACTCTTAACTGCTGGTGGTCCTCGAAAAATAATGACCTGATTTTGTGTCTGGGTCCTAGCTAAGCAGTATATTCTTGTGGGAGTTACTTAGAGTCTCTATTTCCCAGTTTACCTATTTTTAGTTAAAATATTAGCATTCCATCATCGGTTGTACATTTATGCATGGCTTTTGACTATCTGTCAAAACCCTGTGTTACAAGTAGAAGATACAAGGGTGAATAAATATCTTTCATTAACATCTTTATCTTTCATTAACAACTTTCAAAGGTAATGGTAATATAGTATTTATATCATAGTTATGTGAATATTGAATCAACAGACAACCCCTACAACTGATACAATCCATATCAGTGAAACACACACACACACACACACACACACATACATTACTAACATGCTGGTAAAGATGAAGGGTGATAAAAAAATATTTGTGGGAGAGAGGGTCTCATGTAGACAAGAGCCTTTCTATATCTGCCTTCCAGGTATGTGGCAGAAATCCATGCCAAAAATAACATTGTGAATGATATAAAAGGTCAGTTTTGAAAATTTTTTTCTCATGGACTCATGGTCACGCTCTTTGTGTGACCCACAAAGTCACACCTCTACAAAGAAATGATACCTGGCATTTCCTAACTAAATTTCAGGGAAGAGGGGCACCTGTGTGGCTCAGTTGGTTCAGCCTTTGCCTTTGGCTCAGGTCATGATCCTGGGGTTCTGGAATCAAGCCCCACATCAGGCTCCCTGCTCAGAGGGGCATATGCTTTTCCCTCTTCTTCTGTCCCTCTGCACCACCCCTGCCTCTGCTCGTGCTCTCTCTCATGCTCTCTCTCCCTCAAATAAATAAAATCTTAAATAAATAAATAAATTTCAGGGAGGATTTAGTAAGGTAGGTAGAGATGCATGCCAGACCTCATGGGTCTTAGCATTAGTGTGCTACTCACATATTATAGCTTACACAGGTAACTAGGATTCTTAATTAAGAGACTTTTAAATATTTTTATAATTTCTGCAGTAGTAAGTATTGATGAATGATTAACCAGTCATTAAGGTAGCTGTAATGTGTTTGGAGACGTTAGCAACTGAGGGCCACTTACTAGATATTATAGCATCATTAGCAAAGAATACAAAACATTTGACAAAGATATCTGTATTATGTCTTTAGAGGCTTGAAATGATTATCTTAAATCTGGTACAGAAATCTAAGTAATTTCCATGAATGACTAATGAAATTAAATGCATTCTATGCAGACAAATATGAATATGAATATAGGTAACATTTTCCTGTAGAAACACGTCACATAATTACATCACTGATAATGTTAAATTTAGATAATTGTTGACCTGTACTTACCAGGTCTAAACTGGCATTTCAAGACTGCTCTTAAAACTAGTATTTCCCAGGGCACCTGGGTGGCTGAGTGGGTTAGTTGCCTTCGGCTCAGGTCATGATCCTGGGATCGAGCCCCGCATCAGGCTCTCTGCTCAGCAGGGAGCCTGCTTCCTCCTCTCTCTCTGCCTGCCTCTCTGCCTGCTTGTCATCTCTCTCTGTCAAATAAATAAAAATAAAAAATCTAAAAAAAAAATAAATAAATAAAATAAAACTAGTATTTCCCTATATTCAAATGAGGCAGTGTCATGTGAGAATTGCCAAAAAAAAAAAATTATAGCATATTTAAAAATTGCCATTATTTTGATTAAAAAATGTAAAAACAGAGTGACATTTTTCCTCTGTGGTGTGGCTTCTTTTTTTTCTTTTCTTTTTTTTTTTTTTTGTTTGGTAGCTGATTCTGCTTCCTATCATGCAGTTGGTTTTAACCTTTGGACTTCATTCCCTTTGAGTTCATTGTTTAATTCCAGGGAATGGAATCCTCTGGGCCTCCTCCCCAGCCTCTGCCATTCCTTCTCACTTGACCTCATGAGCCCACTGGGAGCTCCACTCTCTTATCTTAACCTTAAATTGGAGGGATTACCGACAGAAACCCGACTCCCTTGGGCTCAGCATTTCTTCAATTATCCTATCAGTCCTGCCTGCCGTCACCTCTTTTCTGATCTTTGTGACTCTGGTCCTGTCCAGTTGAGTGACCCTCTTCATTATTTCCTCTGCACCTGTGTCCCTTGTTTTAAGCGATCTTAGGTAAGGCTCTCAAACTTCAGTTACTTTGATGCCACTCTAATGATTTTTGCCATTTGAGTTCTCCTTACATTGTTATTTACACGGCACATTATTTTTTAATGAAATAAACTAATACAATTTATGTTTTTAAGCTCACATTGGTTTGAAAGGCAAAGCTAGTAGTTCTCTGCTATATGGAAAAGGAATATCCTTTACCTTAAAGTAACTACAGAATGAAATTTAGCATGAAAAATATATGAGATCAGAGTCTCTCCAGATATTGTTGTGGGTCTGATGATTGTTCTCTGCTTGATGATAATGGAGGTTGGTGATGTTGCTGAACAAAGTTACAGTAGGCTGAATTTCTCATCTTTCTACAATCAGAATGACTAAAAAATAACCAAGATCTTAGTAAGGTGGGGGCACCTGGGTGACTCAGTGGGTTAAAGCCTCTGCCTTCAGCTCTGGTCATGGTCCCAGGGTCCAGGGATCAAGCCCCACATTGGGCTCTCTGCTCGGCAGGGAGCCTGCTTCCTCCTCTCTCTCTCTCTCTCTCTCTCTTTCCCTGCCTGCCTCTCTGCCTACTTGAGATCTGTCTGCCAAATAAATAAATAAAATCTTAAAAAAAAAAAAAATCTTGGTAAGGTGACAAATTGGGGCAGCAAAGCAGAATTTTCCTACTTCCAAATTCCTAATACAATGTTAAAAATCAGCAATAAAGAGTAAATAGAAAATCCACTAGCAACTAAATAAGGAAAGGAAAATGACAACGAAATCAAGTTGCCAAACCAGTAATGCACCAAACCAGGAGGGCACAAAAGATTCTGGAACAGAGTAGAAAGGTGCAGAAGCTCTTTACCCTAACCTCCTTCCCAGGAGCCATAGTGATAAAGTGCTAGGACTACTTCCTGGTATGAGTAGAAATGAAGAAATAGATATTAAAATAATTGTTCCAGGGTACCTACCTGGCTCAGTGGGTTAAAGCCTCTGCCTTAGCCTTGGGTCATGATCCCGGGGTCCTGGGATCAGCCCTGTGTCCAGCTCTCTGCTTGGTGGGGAGCCTGCTTCCTCCTCTCTTTCTGCCTGTCTCTCTGCCTACTTGTGATCTCTGTCTGTCAGATAAATAAGTAAAATCATAAAAAAATAAAATAATTGTTCCATTTTAAGAGAGGAAAAATTCCTATTTTGACTATATATAATTTTATATAGGCATTTCTGATTAGCTTTCAGGATTTTTTTTTTTTTTCAGTGCTACTTCATAAAACACAAAATAGGAAATTTATTAAGGCAAGTCCTGGTCCTAAGTAAGGTTATATACTGATCATTTCTATAATTAATTGAAAAGACTTTATACTACAAAATGCTTGCCTCTGAAGTTCATTTTAATTTATATACCCTAAACTATGCTCAGTTTCAGTTACAAAATCCTTTAATAAAAAGAGTTGCCAAAACTTTACACGATTCAAAAGGAAGTCCTTCCAAGCTGAAATTTTACAAAGCACATCTTATAGGTGATGATATATTAAATAAAAGGTTACTTTAATAATTTTTTTTGCCAGCACAGCTTCAATGCCATATAAATGTTTCCTATTCAATTACCTGCTCACATTTTTCATCTTCACTGATTTTGCAATGATCAGAATATTTCTCTTAAACCTTACTACATTAATCCGTCAAAGTGCTTTTTTCATTAGGTGATGAAGTTTCCCACCCAGAATATTGCCAAGGAGGGTGATGACATTTCCTATTGTTCCGCCTCTAGACTGCTACTTCTTGAGAATATTTTTATTCCTTTAACCTCCCATTATTCAAAAAACATAAGGGGTTCTCTCTGCAGGAAGAAAATTGGAAACCACCCAGAATCAGATTCCTCAAATCCTTCAAAAAATCCTCCTCTGTCTATCCTCAGCCCTTTGCAGATTTACTTAATTAATCACCTTTCCACTGCTTAATTACTCAATGCATTTTGTCACTGGAATGTTCACTTAATAGAGTTAATCTCAAAACACAAACAGTCCACATTATAGCAGGCATCAGAACATAAAGCAAGGAAGATATAAAAAAATTCCTCTTGGAAGGTTGATGGCTAAAAAGTATAAGCAAAATCCCTTGAAAGACCAAACTGAACAAGACTCCAGCTTAGAACAGAACACTGGCAGAGAACACTCATTCTTCTGATTGAACTTCCATGTTGTTGGTTTCTTCTTTTGTGTATCAGGTTACCTTAATGTTTTGATGACATAGAGTTAACTGAGTTGCCAAAGAATTGCCAGGAGCATTCTACATAAGTGTCCAACAAAGAAGAAGAAGAACTCAAACAAATGTTTGAGTTTACAAGTTTACAAGTGTTATAGCAAGTGTTACTCTGGATTGGTACTGAGAGCAGTAATCGCTGTGTTGAATTAAAGGATATGAAAAAAAAAAAAGCTGCTTTTAAAAATCTTTTCTTTTTCCCCCTTAAAACGCCTATATTTGCATCATTGAAATATATTTAATACCTCACTGAAGGTTTATACACCTTGACAAAGTGTGAAAATACCTGATGTGGGGGCTAGGTGAGGTTTGTACAATCTATTATTTGGAGATAGCAAGTGGGGGTGGAAAGAGTGGGATCATAGGACTAGAAGTATTGCATTCTCTATTACACAATGTAGCTTAGACTAGGTCTGCTGATCTAACAATTCCTCAAGTACCAGGTACTTGATACAGAGTATCAAGGTACTTGGTTCAGAGCCCTGCACTAGGAGGGTAGATCATTATAGGAAGGAACTTTATTTTTCTATAGAGATACCTGTTGGCTAAGGAAAGGCATAAACAAATGGGGATGTGCCACCCAGTGAGAGAGGAACTCTGGTGCAGAAGAAGTTTTGAAAAGAGCAATTTCAACCTGAGCTCAAACAGGCAGAGACTTATTTCCTGGGGAAATTAAACAGTTAACCAGGTTGTGAAAAAGAGGTGTTTTTTTTTTAGGTAGGGATGGTGTTTTGGGTGTTTTGGGTGTTTTGGGTGTTTTGGGGTCAGGGAAGAGAACAGAATAACAAAATGAAAAGGTCAGGGCATCCACCGTTTACAACTGAGTAAAGCAATTCTGGCTTCCCAAGTCTGGTTTTAACTCCTGAAGCCCTTCCTGCAGTGTGGAAGAAATGGAACAATATTTGGGCTTTACAGTTACTGAAAGTGGCCATAGATATTGCCCAATTTTCCTTATTAGATGTGTGTTCATTTAGTTAATCAAACAGAGGTAGTATTCATGACTTGATGCATGAGAGGAGATCAGGAATGTCCTGAAACTTTATTCTCGAGACCTAGTGGATGGTCTATTGGGATTTGTTGCTCTGAACCTCAAACTCTCCTAAGACCTCCTAGGTCTTCTGCCAGATTCTACAAATCCTTTATTTCTTTTTTCTGGGTTTCATTTTTTTTTTTCCTTCTGGGGCTGCTTTCAATATCAGAAGCGGTTGTTTTGGGTTCTACTCAAGGAATTGAAAAGGAACTGGATTAAAATGCAGGTACCTGACACCAGAGATGAAACAAACCCAAATTAAACATAAGACTAGATATATGTGTACCAAGAAGAGAACAACTAAGTCTCATAAGACATGAAAAATGCTGAGTTTGTTATAAAATATACATAAATGTGAGCGCACTTGTGTTTAACACATACAGCATAAAGTTAGGGAATAGTAACTCCTTTCCATATTTCACTTGGTTTAGGGATTTAAAAAGCCTTTTCTGGTTCTCAATACGAAGTCCTGACCACCCCTTCTGATGACCTCCATTTAAACCCATACTCTTCTGTAGCGCATCTCCCTAAGACAGTTTTGCACAGCAATATCGCTATAAAATAATTTTCTTTTTTGCTTTCACAGTAGAATAAAACACCAGGAAGGTAGAAACTTCAATTACCTTGATTATTGTGTCTAAAATAGTGTCTGACACATTGTAGGTACTCAGTAAATATTCACTGCGTTAATGATCATATGTATTTTCTAGATCCCCTCTTTTAGAAATCATTGGCAGAAAAAATTGACTTAGTAGAAGCATCTTCTTGATAGTTCTTTGCCATACAAACAATATAGAAGAATGAACATATGGCATAAAGACAACCCCTGTTTATTTAAAAAGAAAATGAAAAAAAAAAAAAAAAAGAAGGTGGATGATGATAGGCATGAAGAGATTGAGTGGTTTTCCAAAGGGAAGATAAGAGCTGGACCCGACCTATGGTAATAACTCATTAAATGCATAAGGGACTTTACTATCTCTAATTTTAAGAGCTGCGAAGTACTTTACAATTACCAATTGGTGACACAGCTTATTCCACTATTCTGATCTTAGCCCTTAAAATGTTAGAATACAGTCCCTCAAGCTTTATTACAATGCTTCCCCTAATGCAGAGAATTTACACTATCTTATCTTGACCCCAATTTTTATATGAGGGAACTTGATCACTACTGTTTCACAAGTGCCTAGAAGATTACCTGATGCTTGAATGACTCTGTAGTGGTCAAACTAATAAAAAACTTTAGTTTGTACACTTTGATAAATTTGGTCTTGGGAACAAACCTCCTGGTAGTTTAAGAGGAAGAGCCCAGTGGATGAATTATATAATATTCTCTTCATCTAAAAGCTAGGAATGTTTGCTTTTAAAACTGCATTATTGTCATTTTAAAGATAGAACTTGAAAGCATGGTGGAATTAAGGAGGAAGTAAGTTTAATTAGGTCTGACCAAATTTTAATCATCATCCTTGAGACAAATTACTTCCCGATAAAAATCAATTTGCTTAAACAACTCTTGGGTGACTACATATTTTTGACTATTATTGTTTTCTTTATATTTAATGGTCAGTTTTAGGCTCTGGACAAAAATCTCAAAATTTACAACTGTAATTTTACAGGGAGACCTAGTATTACAAGGTTTATCGTTCAGTTTGTGAGATTTAAGAGTTGTGGACAGTTTGAATTAGGTTTTGCTAGAAAAGCATCAGTGAAAAAAATAAAATGAAATGATTTTTTTAAAGAAAAAGTGACTTTCCTTCTTCCAATAAAACTTCTAAAAGTCAATACATATGACTTTGTTTTCAAAAACACACATTAAAAATGGCAGATACAGGGCCATTCAGACAAAGACTTAAAACAGAAGATAAAGGAAATTGGCTGAAATAGGAACATTTACCCAGTAAAACTGGCAATGAAATTGTCGTAGATCAGGTACAGGGAAAAAGTCTGTGCATCTAAGATTTTTACTGGAGGTGAGTGGGTAGGGAATTACTGGAGAGGGTCTCAGGAAAACAAGGACTGAGGAAAGCAGAATTAGGCAGAGGGAGTTGAAAGGCAAAGGTGTTGAAAGAGAGGCCTCAGAAAATCCCATGGGGAGTCTGGGATCTGGCACAACCTTTCAAAGTTACCCCAGTTTGAGGTCAGGGGGCCAGGCCCTTCTCCTGCTGTGTGAAGGAGTCATGAGGTTAGACTGCCCCATGGCAGTGTTTGGCTGGAGAAGACTGGAAGAGGGATTCAACCGAGAGGCATCAGCCCCCAGGGCCACCAGCTAAGGGAATAAACAACTCAGTTTACACAGAGAACCTGGGCTGCACATCAGGACATCTGCAGTAGAGAATTTTGTTACTAGAAAATGTTTGCAAAATCCTTCTGATTTTATTCAGGAAGCTCTAGTACACAAAACGCATATGATAAGAAAGGGGCATGTTGCTTCCTTTAAAAAATAGACAAAGAAAGACGAAAAAGTACAGCATAGTGAAAAGCTGACCACAATGTCAGCTCCTTGAGATAAAGCACTCTGACTGTCCAGCCTGACACACATGAGTGTGCTCTAAACTTAATGGTTGACCTAATGAATGCATTAGTTATTCCTTGACTCCTTTAAAATCAACAGAAACAAATTTATATTAAAACAACAGGCACAGGACACCTGGGTGGCTCAATTGGTTAAGCAGAGGCTTTTGGCTCAGGCAATGATCCCAGGGTCCTGGGATCCAGTGCCACACAGGCTCTTTGCTCAGCGGGGAGCCTTCTTCTCCCTCTGCCTCTGCCTGCCACTCTGCCTGCTTGTGCTCTCTCTCTGACAAATAAAACAACAACAACAACAACAACAAACAGGAACAAATTCTCCTTTGGTCACTTGGTTGAAACTTTCTGGCCACCTTTCTGTAAGGAACTACTTTTTTTTCTCCATTAAAAGCAGCCCCATGGGGGCTCCCAGGTGGCTCAGTGGGTTAGGGCCTCTGCCTCAGGCTCAGGTCAGGAACCCAGTGTCCTGGGATTGAGCCCCCCCCCCCCCCCCCCCCCCCCCCCCCCCGCCCCTGGTCAGGCTCTCTGCTCAGCAGGGAGCCTGCTTCCCTTCCTCTCTCTCTCTGCCTGCCTCTCTGTCTACTTGTGATCTCTCTGTCAAATAAATAAATAAAATCTTAAAAAAAAAAAAAAGCCCCATGCCAGTGATGAACTTCAGCAGCCTTCTCAGAAAGGAAAGGGAAAAAAATCACATAAAGGGATAATTGTGGGTTTTCTTTAGGCTCCTGATAAAACTTCCCCAGTGCTCTGAGTCCCAGTTTCAAAGCAAACTCTGACTCAGCACCTTAGTAGCTCTGTGATCTAAAAAGCAAGATTCTCAGCTTTTCTCTGTATCTTGACTGCAAAAGTGGAATGTTACCACAGGCTTGTTGTGAGTCTTTAAACTCTTCTGCAGAACTAAAACAAACAAACAAACAAACAAACAAACATCGAAATTTCACTCATTATTATACTGAAGTGGGAAATTCTGCTTTACACGAAGCACAGAAATCTAGAAATCATATGGACGGTTTATGGCATTTTTTTTAAACTTTGAAGAGAGCTTTAATTTATAAAACAAGTAAATATTTGCAACATTTAAAGGAAGGTGAATTTTAAATATGTCAAAGCATTTTGTGAAATACTGAGGATAAGGCCAAGAACCCAATTTTTAAAAAATGGGGAAAAAACAATTGTAGTTCTAAAATAAGAACAAACCAAAAAACAAAATGTAAGTAATATATAACCACATGGAAACAATGTTCAATAAAATGTGTAATAAGAAATTAAAGTTGGAGGGGCGCTGGGTGGCTCAGTTAAATTAAGCCTCTGCCTTCGACTCAGGTCATGATCTCAGGGTCCTGGGATCCAGCACTGCATTGGGCTCTCTGCTCAGCAAGGAGTCTGCTTCCTCATCTCTCTCTGCCTGCCTCTCTGTCTACTTGTGATTACTCTTTCTCTGTGTCAAATAAATAAATAAAATCTTTATAAAAATGGAAATAACACTGGAAACAACTTCCCACTTTTCAAAAAGCAAAACCTAAAAAAAGGAAAAAAAGAAGTTATAGAATATACTGTCAGTGAAGGTCCAGAGGTTCTGATTCATGGTTGGTGTGTGAACTGGTGTGATCTCCTTGGAGAATAATTTAGAAATAGGTATTAAATAAAAAATAAACATATCTTTTGACCCAGTAATTTATAATAAGTTACTATTCATTGAATAGGTTAATTTATGTTCTGAGAACAATAAGAAAGATAATGTATATACTGTTGCAGAGAGTACAAGATAATTTGTAGCATGAAAAATAAAAGCAAGTTTGAAAGGCTATAAGTAGGCTCCGAGTTCTGTAAATAATTATATAAGACTGCATGACTATATTTGTATGCAAACTGTATAGAGAAGAAAAAAAAAATAGAGGTTTGTCTGCAAATGTTTGTCTCTGGAAGTGGAGATGGGGGATTTGGAATGAGAAAAAGACGTACTTTTTCACTGTGTACAGTTTTTACAGCTTGATTTGTAAACTATGTGGATTGTTTTAAATTAAAATACAATTAAAATGAAAATTTTACAGGAGGCACTTAGTCTACCTCATTTTATGTTATACCAATGTTACCTGGAGCTCTAATCGGCACATAGAAAACATTTGATATTGTTGAATGAATCTATGTATAAATATCACACGGGGAATTTAGGACACCCACTGTATATCTCCAGCCCAGGTTCTTCTCTTGAGTTCTAGAAAAACATTTGTTTCTGGAACCTCTACCCAAGGGCATGATAGATACTTCATACTCAGCACATTCAAAACTTGGTTCATAGTCACCACTATATCTCCTTCTGAACTCTATCTTAATCGTATTACTGTCCACTGAAAACACAACCCAAGGGACACCTGGGTAGCTCAGTGGGTTAAGCATCTGCCTTTGGCTTAGGTCATGATCCCAGGGTCCTGGGAGCAAACCCTGCATCAGGCTCCCTGCTGAGCAGGGAGTCTGCTTCTCCTTCTCCCTCTATGTGTGTGCTCTCTCTCTTTCTCTCTTAAATAAGTAAATAAATAAATCTTTAAAAAAATAAGAAAAAGAAAAAGAAAAACACAATCAGAGATTTTGTCCCTTTCTTTTTACCACTGACATTATTGACATTAATCTAGTTCACTTGACCTACTGTAACAAAATCTTGCCTCTCTGCTTTGTAATATTGATGCAAACAGCTAGAAGGAGATTTCTGAAATACAATTATCAGCATTTACCTCCTGAGTTTAACATTGTTTACCAGTCTCCCTTTACCTGGAGGATAAAGTCTCAATTGTTGTATATGTTGTGACGTTCCATGTTTAACATTCTTCCTGACTGTGCAGCCTCATCTGTAGGTACTCCTGAACTGAACTACTTTTATTACACTTGTGACATGTTATTTCATGCCTCTGTGCTTTTGGATACTCTTCCTTCTGTTAAATTGTCCTCTTCCTGCTTTTTTGCCCAGAAAACACCCTTTTGTATCTTCATATACAGCATAGGAGTCATGTCCTTTGAGAAACCATTAGACCAGATCGTCTCATATTCCCAAATAGGCTTCTATTCCTACACTTACAAAACAAATGCATTGTTTCTCTTGCATTATAGTCTCTGCACTAGATTACTATGCAGGGGTTTGACAAACAAAATAGTAATAAGCTGAAAAAAATTAGGGATATTGCTCTAGGTGAACATCTGGCGGGAAAAATGAGAACTGATAGCATAAGAAACATGATTTCATTTAAGGAAGAGAACCAAAATTTATTACCTGTTATGTGCAAGTTATGATTTTTCTAAACCCCTCCCAAATTTTTAATAGTCTCTTTTATTAAACTCTCCTGAAATTATCCCTTTTGATAGAGCTGTCTATTTTCTTTCAGGACCCTGACTAATGTTCAGTCTCATAACCGAGCTCATATCCATAGTAATTATTAAGCTGTGTTAAATTACTCTTGTGTCTTTATCAACAGTTCTTTGTTAAAAATTGTGTACCCTTAATTACTTTGTGTGAGAGACTTTGTAAGAATAAGATAATCCACACTTCTCTGAGGACAGTTTTGTGAAATGTTGTTGCTCTTATAGTCTGGCATATAGGGTATATCTTACGGAGAAAACACCACCTTTCCCCTCGTGTTTTGTAGTCCCTGTACTTTGTCTGTTTTTAGCCTATCTCTGCCCCATCGATAAATTCTTATCTTTCTGTATCTATAAGCATACAATTCATTATCCATCAATTTATTCACTTAAAAGACATTTCCCCTAACTTACATTATTTGCTATACAGATGGAGATCCCTACTTTATCAGAATTCTAAATTCCCCTTGTGTAAGTCCAATATCAAAAAATTCTGAAGAGAATTCGTTCAAACATAACAATTCTTCTCATGACTGAAAACTGCTAATATTTGATGAGAATTATTGATGTAGAAGTGGAGAAGGAAAATTTCCCCTCATGTGGATTAGTAGTCAAATTATAATTACACAACCAGCTTTAACCAATGAGCTTTCCTTGCTTCTGGAAGCTGTAGGTAAGAATAACTGCTTGATTTTGTGACTAATTTGGTTGGTAATGTGGAAATGTACAAAAACAATGCAAAATAACCTTTAAGTTAATAAAAATAGTATTAAGGAAGAGGAAGAATTCTAAGCAAAGAAAAAACTGATGAGATTTTTTCTTTAGTGGAAGGAAATATCAATTGAGCACTTTATTCCAGATACTGTTCAATATTTTCATGTAGTATTTCATTTAATCTCTACAACAATGTTCTTTAAAAGTATTACTGTTTTTCTTGTTGGAGAAATTATGCCTCTGAGAGATTTTCAATCTTGTTAAAGGAAACATGACTGTACAGAGCACGTCAGTACTTGAATCTCAAATGCTAAGTTTATTCATTATAATCACATTACCGGCTGCTCTAAAAACTCCCAAATCCTAATGGTTTTTGTTTCTTCTTGAAAGAATGGGATATGTCTTTTCATCTTTCCATCTAGCTATTTAAACTAGCTAGCTATCCTTATACTTATAGATATGTATGGAAAAGTATCTGAAATGACATTTACTTATTTGTTAATCATGGTTAGTTCTGATAGTGGGATTCCAGTGACTTTTAAAATACTGCACTTTAGTCAGTGTTAATCCTTAAAGAAATGAGCATGTGATATTTTTGCAATGCTATTCCAAAGTAATTAAAGAATATGCGGCCTCAGTAAGTGTTCAGAAGATCCCATGCCTCATTTAATGTCGGATCATGTATCTATCTGCTCTTTTGTTTTGTTTTATTGAGGTGTAATTGACATACAACATTGCATTGTCCAAGGTGTACAATGTAGTGATTTATTACATGTATATATTACAAAATAATTAGCACAGTAAAATTGGTTAATATCAAGCCTCACATAGTGATATTTTTTCTTGTGATGAGAAGTTTTAAGATTTACTTTCCTAGCAACTTGCAAATGTGCAATACAATATGTTAAATCACCATGCTGTAATTACATCCCCAGAGCATATTTATCTTAGAGCTTTAAGTTCTTACCCTTTGATCATCTTTACCCATTTTCCCTGCTCCACGCCCTACCTCTGGCAACCATCAGTCTGTCCTCTGTATCTGTGAATTTGTTTTTTTGTTTTGTTTTCTTTGTTTAGATTTTACACTTAAGTGAGATTATGCAGTATTTGCCTTTATCTGTCTAATTCATTTCACTAGCGTAATGCTCTCAGGGCCCATTCATGTTGTCATAAATGACAGGATTTTCTGTTTTATGGCTGAATAATATTTTAGAGAAAGTGTATGTGTATCTACCACATTTTCTTTATCCATTCATCTGCTGATGGAGACTTACACATTCCCATGTCCTGGCTACTGTAAATAATGTTGCAGTGAACATGGAGATCCCAATATCTTTATGAGATAGTGATTTTTTTTTCCTCTGGTTATATACTCAGACATGGATCATATGGTATTTCTATTTTTGAGGAAACTGTACTGTTTTCTATAGTGGCTGTCCCAGTTCGCATCTTTACCAATTATACACAAGGGTTCCCTTTTCTCCATATTTTGCCAACAATTGTTATATCTTGCATTTTTAAATTTTTTTAGGTTTTATTTATTTATTTGACAGAGAAGAAAATGAAAGAGAGACAGACAGACAGACAGACAGAACAAGCATAGGGAAAAGCAGAGAGGGAGAAGTAGGCTCTCGCTGAGGAGGGATTCCAATGCAGGGCTTGTTCCCAGGACCCTGGGATCATGACTAGAGCTGAAGGCAGATGCTTAACAGACTGAGCCAGCCAGGCAAGCCTATCTTGTATTTTTGATAATAGTCCTTCTAATAGATGTAAGATGTTATCTCAAGATGATTTTGATTTGCACTTCCCTGATTAGTGATGTTGAGTACCTTCCATATGCCATTTGACCATTTTATGTCTTCTTTGGAAAAATGCCTATTCAGTTCCTCTACCCGTTTTGTAATCAGGTTTCTTGTTATTCTCATTGTTGTTATTGAGTTGCATGAGGTATTTATATATTTGAGGCTTTAACTCCTTATCAGATATGTGATTTGCGAATATTTCTCCAATTCAGTACTTTTCATTTGTTAATGGTTTCTTTTGCAGCTTTTTAGCTTGATGTAGTCCTACGTTTTTTTTTTTTTTTTTCTTTTGTTGCCTTTGCTTTCGGTGTCCAGTGCAAAACAAAATGATCACCAAGACTGATGCCAAGGATTTTTTTCTCCTATGTTTTCTCCTACTAGTTTTATAGTTTAGGCCTTACATTCAAGTCTTTAATCCATCTTGAGTTGATCTTTGAGTTGCTGTAAATTGGTAATCCGGTTACATTCTTTTGCATGTGGCTGTCAAATCCTGATTGTTTGACACCTATATGTATGTATATATATATATATATATATAGTCTTGCTCATACTATAAGTTCAGTTGAGATGGGGTTAAGAAAAGAGCATCCATTTCATACAGTCATACAGTCATTTCATATAGTCATACAAGAAGCCAAAACTCTGCTATATTAAACACATGGTGACAAGGTCACCCAGGACATTAACTTCAGCTGCCAAAAGGATGCAAGAGAGAGAGAAGGATCACCTGGGAAATTTTATGGGCCAGCCCTGGCTGTGTTGCATGTCAAACCCACACACATTACCATGGCTTGAATTCAATCATATTTCACATCTAAATAAAAGAAGGCCTAATAAATGAGTCTAAGTATGTGACCAATAGAAAAGGGAAATGAACAACTAACCAGCCCTAGCCAAAAAAGTTGGGAACCCTTTACTAAAATTAAATCATAATAGCCTCTCATCAATCACCAACTTTCCCAGTAAACCATCAATTACATTAATGTGTAATCCCAATATTTCATGTCTAGATCTGGGTTAGATCTGTAGGAATAACACTGGGCTAGATCTGTAGGACTATACCTGAGTTTAGGTCTTTGAGATTCTCCATGGCTGCTTTGTTTTTTAGGGGACAGCCTGACTTATGAGTCTGCTACGTATCACGTTAACTTCCTAAAAAATGCAGTGATGACTAGCGTCATTGCCAAGTTTGTCCATTACTTTTCAATTAAGTTTATGATAAATCTAGCTAGAAAAAACTGACTTATTTCTACTCCTTGACCCTAAGCCTAAGAATATAATTCTGCTTAAGTATTAAAAAGTTAATCATTCTCCTCACTTAATTCAGCAACTTATTAGAATGAATATATTGGATGAAAACATCCTAATTGCTGCATTTTTTCTATAGATCAGTGTCCATCATGAAAATAGGATCACTGTTTAAAAAAATTAATTAACAAATATTCAAGCATTCAGATTCATGAATTGGGCTTAGGACCTGAAAATGGATGAAGAATTAAAGAGGATTTAAGGAACTTGATCCAAAATTTCTGGGCTAAGCTTCTATAGCATCTTTGGGTTATCTCACTTTTTTCCAGTATGTAATAACTCACCAGGGTAGATATGGTTTGACATCTGCTTGGTTAACCCCAGAATTAAATGAGTTTTCTCTTAAAGTCATAGTTTTCTAGTGAAAGACCCGCGGATCCCCTTACCCAAGAATCCAACACTGCCACTGGATGCAATCAGCAAGAGGTTCTTTATTGTTACGCAGGCGCCTGCGGGTGGTCAGCAGCTCCTGCTAGCTGAGCACACCCGGCTGGGGTGGTGCCGGGTTTTTATAGACAGGTACAAACAAGTTTTGGGTGGAGCGCAACTGATTGGTTGACAGTTAGAACTTTTGAAAAAGGCATACGTGGAGTTTGCTGATTGGCTCTAAGGACCCACGCGCGGGAAGAGAGAGGCGGGAAGGGGGAACAAGCTGATTGGTTCTGAGGGCCCGCGCGCAGGAGGAGAGAGGCGGGAAAGGGGAACAAGAAGGGGGGAAGGTAGGAATGCCATCATGGCGTCTCTATTATTTCTATAAGCCAAGCGGTTACAGAAGGGCAAAAGAGCGATTAATAAGCAATTAATAACCTAATTAATAACCTGGTCTATACCTAAAAGCCAGCGGTTTACAGAAAAGCAAACAAGCGGTTAGTTATCCTATCTATCTTCTAGGGGAGGAGTCTTTCACTAGTAGAAGATAATAATCAATCAACAGTAAGAAAACAAGCTAACCATTGTATTTAGTTCCCTAATCCTCAGAAAACAAATTCATAATTATTTTCACAATTTTCTCCTCTTAAATGAGTTTATGGGAAGGGTTATTTTACATTAGCTTGCTGTGGTCTATGTAGGTAGAAATACTTATTTCAAAGTACATTTCACTGAAAGTAAAATGTAAAAAAAAAAATGTTCAGATCTTTAACGTCTGGAAATCTGCTTTGAAGAATAAAAAATACAATAGGCAAGTTACAACAACTACAGGAATATCAGTTATTGAACATCAAATATGTGTGCAAATTTTACATGGTTTATTTCATCCTAGAGGAACAGAAAATGCTTCATTATGGACAGAAATTATTTCATAAAAGAACATTCATCACTTATATAATACAAGCCCTTTCAGAGCAGACCAGGCACACTGTTACTGATGACTCAAAGGCAACTTTTGAAAGGACTAAAACTGAAGGTTATTTTTGCCTTTCTCATTTTCTAAGACTTTGCAAAAGCACAGAAAAGTTTTAGCCATTATTTTCCCCTATTATGTGTGTGGAAATTTAGTCAGAAAGCTAATGATTTCATCTGTCATATGAATTTCAGAGTCTTTAAATAATATTAATAAAATGATGACATCTTCAGATTGTGCTTTTTGCAGTGATCAAGAAGTAGTAGAGGCCTTGGCTCATTTTGAATGGACCTAAGAGGTAATTAAACAGCTTTTATAACTATCAGAAGTAGAGCTCAACAAACTATGGCCCATGAG
Organism: Mustela nigripes; assembly: GCF_022355385.1. NCBI lineage: Eukaryota > Metazoa > Chordata > Mammalia > Carnivora > Mustelidae > Mustela > Mustela nigripes. The sequence goes on along the minus strand of NC_081569.1, from coordinate 123,680,393 downwards.
CCAAACTGCACCACCTACCTATTTATATATATATATATACACCACAAACTAACAATGATTTTTTTTTTACATTTTTTTATTTAAAAAAATCAGAATATTTTATGATACATAATAAATATATGATATTCAGGCCACCTGGGTAGCACAGTCAGTTAAGTGTCTGCTTATGCTCAGGTCATGATCCCAGGGTACTGGCATTGAACCCTGGTTCTGGCTCCCTGCTGAGCAGGGAGTCTGCTTCTCCCACTGCACCTTCTCACCCCTAGGCCTGTTTTCTCTCTCTCCTTCCCTCTCTCATATAAATAAATAAAATCTTAAAAAAAGAAGTATATGAAATTCCAATTCTAGTGGCCATAAATAAAGCTTTATCAAAATATAGCTACATTCATTCATTTACATATTTTCTGTGACTGCTTTTGTACAAGAATGGCAGAGTTGAATAGTTGTGTCAGACATTGTTTTGTGGGCAAAACTAAATATTTTAGACTTTGCCCACAAAGTCTAAAATATTTACTGTTTGATCCTTTCTAAAAGAAGCTCTCTGATTTCTCATCTAAAGCCAAATGGAAATTAGAGCATTTCCACTCAGAAAAATAGGGTTTAGTATGGTAATGGAAATATGTGCTGTAGGACCAGTGTAATGTGCATGACACTATAGCCCCCTGGTGAGATGATTAAGAATGAATTTGCATTTTACATCAACCTTCCTGGCTGAGTCACAACATTAACCTGGTAATTAATTCCTCACATCTTCAACTTTAGAATGCCCAGAGAAAAACATGGAAAGGAAATAAAATCATGTAGATTCAATCTGAAATGATTTATAGAAAAAAATACAAGCATCAGACTATCTAATAATATTAAAAAGTCAACACATTTCAAGGGGCTACCTTTTGCTTCAGTTATGAAAAAAATGCTGATTTGGCTCAAAGGATATTTGTCTTTTGACAGCAACAATTTGAAACCCTTTCTTGGGCTAATGTGTAGCATATTGCATATGAGAAATGTTTATGGATTTTATAACCTAGTGTCTATTATTAAGCAACTCAAATGAGATAACACAAATATATAGGCATATGAACAAACTGCAAAGAACATTATTTCTGTGGTTCTATGACGTGGCTTAAATATCTTCATCCATCATTGAAACCTATAGACTTCCAGTATTAATTTAGGCTTGCTGACAGTTGTGTGGGAGGAATGGTGTCAAAAATACAGCCATATACTTTGCACCCCTTAGTTAAATGTCACTCACAGTTTCCTACACGAGCCCTTTATTGACTGAGATTTCACCTCAGAGGTGAAGATTGGCAGCCCAGAATGCCTGGTTGTTTTCGATTGGTTATTTGTTTGATGCAAAGTCAAATAAATGCTTAAGTCAATCAAGAGATTTCCAATTGCTTTTGAATTTGCAGGGTGCAAATAAAGCTTTGCCTTTGAAAGGACAGCAGATTTAACTTCATATTACAAGACATTCATCTATGTCATTAGAACCTCCATTTTTCAAATCATTCTTATGTAGAAAATAAAGTATAAAAAAAGAAAGAAAGAAAGAAAGAAAAGAAAAGTGAATCCTGCCCAGTATTCTGACATTTTCTCCCCCACTCAGGGATTTAGAACAGAATTGTTGCCATTAGCTAATAATATGAATTGATGTATCAGGATATTTTTAGGGAGGAAAAACTTTTAAAAAAGTAAGATACTATATCTACCTTAAAAAAGCTACAGGCAAAAGATGTTAAGTTTTGTGACAATCTGGGAAGTGGCTTTTAAATAACTGTCTTCTGTTTAATAAGTGACTTTTAAATAAGTGACTCCTATTTAAATAAGTGACTCCTAGAAGTTCTAACTCTTCTCACTTTCTGTTGTATATTCTGGAAATTACAGGTACAGGTAAATTGTCTCCAAATAACATTGTTTATCATATGAGTACCCATGGTGGCCGCAAACAAATGACCCATACTTCCATTTTAAGTATAAACTATCTAAAAAATGTACATGTTAAAGTCTAAAAATAAGGTTCTGAAAAAGTTGCCTTGTATTTTTTAACTTCTCACCATCAAACAGTGGTATGGATACCATGGGAACCTACTGTAAAATATCTTTTGAATAATGTATTCAGAATGGATACATTCAGAAATATAACATTATTCAGTAGTAGTTTATTATTTTGTTGAGTTACAAACTGCATTCACAGGTTTTAAAAACAAAACAAAAAAATCCAACTTGGTAAATGATCCCAGCTAAAGTACGAAAGCCTAGATATAACTTCTCTCTCTCTGTTACTTAACCAGGCAGGCAGAGCAATGTTGAAATGGTTGATGGTAACTATAAGAAGGGAAGCTACTAGGACTAATAAAAGCATCAACTAACCCATTATTAAGAGCTTACTTTGTGCTTGATCCTGTTCTACGTAAATGCTATTAACATCCCTAACATAAGTACTATGAATAACCTCATTTTATAGAGGAGGACATAGATATTTAGAAAAGCTAAGGAGTGTTGTCAAGATTACACACTTGTAAATGGTGTGGAGATGAAGAATGATATGATCTGGCTACTCCAACATCTTACATAAAAAAGTTATTAATACATACTCTTCATAGGTTTGAATACTCAAATATTTTGCATTTATGGTAAAAGCACTCAACACACTAAAATTTAACTTACAGTAATACATTTATTGACAGAAGATCTATCAGAACAAAACAAGTCTCTGATTTATTGTGCATATTTGTCATTAACATTTTGAATTTCCACAGTATGACTGGATTAAGATGTTGGAACCAGAGGGAATGATAAAAGTCCCAACTCCACCTCTTACCAGCTTTGGGATATTAATTTCTCTGAATTGGTTTCCCCTCTATCAATTAAGTCTGATGAAAACATGCACATCACATTCTTATGAGAATTAAAGAAGAAATGTAATTAAAATGATCTTTATAAAATGTAAAGTGCATATAGTTATAAGTTACAGATAAAAAATATCACACACATAATGTTATATAATAGGAAACATTATACTATCAACAAAGGCATGGTTTTATTCATGCACATATCAGTTCTTACTTTACTTTGCTATTTCTTATTATAGAATCAGGTCCTAGAAACAGAAAAGAAAAAAAAAGTATTTTAGTCTCACTAGATATTGAAGACCAGCTAATTAGCATTACTTGGCTGCATTCTGTTTTGTTGAAGTTTTATCACAAACTCTTTCCATTGTTGTTGGGCATTCCAGAGGCCGTTTCTGTGGGTGACAGTTTCACCTAGAGTTGTAAATACACAAGATGATTTATTTAAATGCATATACTGTGAATAACAGGAACACTTGGTGTATTGGTTGTTTCCCCAGTGAAAAAAGAAAACACTATTTAGTCCATAAATAGAAACTGGGTGTTTATTTATTATCCAGATGCTACAATCAATAGAAGGTTTGGGTGGGATCCTTGTTAGTGGCTGGTGCTACCCCGGCAAGTAATTTCCAGTCTTGCCTTTCTCTACAATTGTGAAGACATTTTTATAAGCTATAGGTTGGCGATCCATGACGTGCTTACTGAAGGCAAGATTCAGTAAGCGGATCTTACTGTTTGAGTGGATCTTCACTGTTAGTTCAGTTAAGGCATAAATATATATATAGAAACAATAATTAGCACCATCCATCCACAGCTAAAATATCTGCTTTTGTACAGAAGTTCTAAATTACTTAGGAAATGGATTAAGGAAGATGAAGAGTAAGAGGAGGATAAAAGAATGATTCATTTTCTCATACACTTGGTCATCTGGGTGTACCTGCTTTCCTTATATCTTCATTTATTCCTCTAAATATGGACCTGTATGCTCTCTTATAAACAATATATCTTGCTGGTATATCAAGGGAGTTTGGTCTATCAAGGGAGTCAGCCACCATCAACCTTGACAAAACAGAAGTGAGAGAGAGCACAAATTTATAAAGATTTTTTTTTTAAAGTAATCTCTACACCCAATGTGGGGCTTGACTTATAACCTAGAGATCAAGAGTTGCATGCTCTACCAACTAAACCAGTCAGGCACCACAAGAGAGGGTACAAATTTAAAGAAACTTTTAAAAATGTGTCCTTGGAAAGAGTAAAGTTGTGCCGTACAGTGGCCTTTGGGGAAGGGAACTGATGGTAGCTGCTGCTTGGGGTGAGAAATTAAATATAGTTTTGGGAAGAACTGTTAAGTTCTACTCTAATCTGTCTTTCATATTGCTTTGGATGATCATTTCCTGGTTCAAGAACTCAGTATGCCTTTTATCTTAAGAGGAACTTTAAATGCAAAAAGATGAACATCTACCTAATTCTTGATTATTGGATAGGAACAAAATATAAGCATATAATGTTATAGCCAAATTATCATTTAAATATGAGGGCATGAACTCCCAGAAATAGCACTGCAATGGTTTCCAAGGGCTGGGAGTAGGGGACGGGCAGAGGTTAGTCAAATCGCATAAACTCCCAGCTATAAAATAAATAAGTTCTGGACACCTAGTGTACAGCTTGGTTACTATAGTTAATGGTACTGTATTATTTACTTAAAAATTGTTAAGAGTGTAAATCTTACATGTTATTATCACACACACACACACATACACACACAAGTGATTATGTGAGAGGATGGAGGTGTTAATTGATCTTATTGTGCTAATCATTTTGAAATATGTATATGTATCAACTCATCATACTATATACCTTAAACTTATATATGTTATATGTCAACAATATCAATAAAGCTACCAAAAAAAAAAGGTGAATAAATATGAGAGAAATAACCTGACTGGTACATCCTTGGTCACATGCCCACTGATGAGAGGCAAGGATGGCAGTCTATTGCAACAGGAAAATGATAGCAAAAGTATATAATCTTCCAGACCTAGTATAAACCCCAAATATAGCATTACATGGATAGCAGCCAGAATTCAAGAGAAAAACTCAGTAATTGGGTCCAGAAATTTTAGATCCTTCCCCTCTAAGGAAGTAATTTTAAATAGAAAAATAAAGTTAAGCAAAATCTGAATAATATAAAGTATTAACTTGGTAAAAAATATGCATTGTAAAAATACTTTAAAGCAATACAAATAAAATATATTCTGCATGAATGGAAATTTATTCCATGTTCTTGGGTGATATAACACATTATAAATTTTTTAGTTCCTCCCAGATTAATCTATACATTTAATAAAATTGTGGAAATAAACCTACCAGATGAGAGCAGACAAAGACTATTTTTTCAGAGTTTGGTCTATCAAGGGAGTCAGCCACCATCACTGACTGTATGTTGTCAGAAACTCAAAGCAGGCAGAAGGGTGGGAAAGATTTAGTGTGGAAAAAAGGGAAGAGTTTTTTTAGATTAGAGGTTGGTGGTATGAGAAAACTGTAGACAAGCTAAATGGAAGTATGGTATCCTTTGTGCTTGGTTAAGGTTGCATATTCGGCTTTCTCTGGTTGGTCCTGGTAGAAGTGGGGACAAAAATTAGGACAGTTATCTGCTATTAGTCAAGTCCAGGCTGTCTGGGGCCAGTTGTTACAGGCTTTATTGTTTGCTTTCTTTGATTGTTTAGTAGTGATAGCAGTTTTACTGCCCCCAAGTCTAACCTGTACATAACAGACTGACTTCTTGGGCTAATTGCTCTAGATAAGGGGTTGATTTCCTGCACTGCTTACTACAGATTATGGGTCAGAATAATATTTTTATGTGTGATCTGAATATTGTATACTCAGTCTTTCACAGTCAAAATCAATGACTAGTGAGCTTTAGGAGAGATCTTAACAAATTTATTTAAGAATTTGTATTGAGGGATAAAAATTTGTATTGAAGAAAAAAAATTTGTATTAAAGAAATGAAGACCGTGGAGAAATAATTTAACTTCAAAAATGAATAAAGAGGAATGAATGATTTATGTTAAAATACAAGCCCAAATTCATATTCATAAAAATAATGTGTAATTAATTAATCATTATATACCACACCCAAAACTAATGATGTCAGTTAATGGAACTTAATAAAAAAATGAAACTTTTGCTATAAAATATAATATTTTAATGACATAGTATGACTTAAAATTACATATGGAATAGAATAGCTAATTCAAGAAGATTTCCATATATGTTTGGGAAATACTCCATGATTAAAATGGCATCATAAAAAATTGGTAAAGGACAAACTATTTAACAGATGGCATCAGGAAAATATCTTCATTAAAGAGAAAATAAAACTGCCCTCTTACTATGAGCATAGAAATGTCAAAGATAAATCTACCAGTAATAGATAACCACAAAAGAAAATGTCCTTTTAAGTAAAACTATGAGTAGAAGTTATAAAGATAACACCAAAATTAAATCTTCTTAGTGAAGCAAAAAAGAACAACTTAAGTACAAATTTAAGAGGAGATGCTTGCACTTCTAATTTAAAAAATAATAATGGATAAATCTAAAATTTGCCAGGTTATCAAAAAAGGAAATGACAAGACTAATTTTAAAAAAATGAGCAAGGAATATGCAGAGGTAATTTATAGATTTTAAAAAACCTAAAGGCAAGGAAGAATGCCAATAAATGCTTAGTTTCATCAAACAAAAATGAAGCTAAAACAAGATATTCCTCTCACCTAGCAACTTGGCAAAGATGGGAAGGTGCCAAATGTTGGTGGGTGTGTTGGCACTGTTAGGTACTCCTGATGTGAGAGTAGACTGCTGCAGCCATTCTGAAGAGCAATCTGGTAGTGCTTAGTCAAAATTGGTGGGTAAGTAGGTAGGTAGATACCTTTGATGCACCAATCTCCTATGTAGGAATATACCCCAAGGAAATATTTGCATAACAACACAGTCATATGAGGATGTTGCTCAGGAAATTGTTTACATAGCCAGGAATTGGAGATGATATAGTTAGCCATCACTCAGGGAATGACAAAACATAGTACGTATTCACTCTGGAATACTACACATAATAAATGTGTACACAGCAATGTGGAGAAAGCATAGTGCTGGGTTAAATAAAAATAGGATGAATTTATAGAAAACACACAACTATAAAATGCATTTTATAAGAACATAGATAAGTCAAGCACACTAACCACATAAGAACAGTTGGATATGGGAAAGGATAAGAGTAGAGATGAGTTAAAAATAAATGAGCAAATTAATAAACAGAAAGAGAGGGACCTAATGTAAGCCAATGATGAGAGTGTTTTATTAACTAAGAATCTGTAGTAACTCAGATTTACACACTTGAGGACCATAAGTAAGTGCATATAAACTCAAAGTATTTATTCTGCCTTATCCTAGCAAATAAGCCACCGACTCCAAGCAGAGAAGGGTGTGGTCAGAGTATGGGTGCTAGCAATGTCATTATCAGGAGCTCTGAAGACTACATAAGAAGCACAATACCAGAGCCTATACAAGAGAAACTTAGAGGGGTGCCTGGGTGGCTTTATGGGTTAAGTGTCTGTTCAGCTTAAGTCATAATCTCAGGGTCCCAGGACTGAGCCCCAAGTCAGGGGCCTTGCTCAATGGATAGTCAGCTTCTCCCTCTCCATCTGCCCCTCCTCACTGCTCATGCTTTCTCTCTTCTTCCCTTTCTCTCAAATAAATCTTTAAAAAAAAGGCAGAGGAGGGAGAGAGAAAGAGAGAGAAAGAGAGAGAAGTAGGGACTTACTATCATACATAATGCTGTAGGAATGTGATGGAAAGGCACATCTTTTTCTGAAAGCAAAGATAAAGACAAACCAGTATAAAGGAGGCACGGATTATCTTACCTGATCAACTTCAGCCATCATCCAAACTGATAACCTATGGATGGATGAGCAGAGGGGTCCCAGGCTATTCAGATGTTCTCTCTAATCTTCCAGCTTGTGACTCACCTTGGTTAATCTGGTGACACTGAGCCCTTAGATTTAGATCCTTGCAGGAACTGACAGATTTTATACAGAATATATTTTTTAAATTTTCTAGAAATTTAGGAGAAATAAGATTCACTTCTAAGCATTTTAGAACTGCGATGTAGATTTTGCACTTTTGCACCTGCTTCATTTCAATATTGTCTGTCAACAAATGCATCCAAAACTAGTCTTTAATTCTCTCATTGTCTATTAATGGTTTGGACCTGATACTCTGCTGGGTGCTAAGAATAAGACTTTGAAAAGTGTGTGGTTGCTTTCCTTGAAGAACTCACAGATATAAATATTATATGCACAAAAATTAGAGCCAAATTGTACATAGAAGAAAACAAACAAACAGGGAAATCTTGGTAGCAGGCGAGATGAAGGGACTAGGTAGAGAGAATAGCACATGCAGTAACAGAAGTTTGAAAGAGTTTGGCTTGTTTATGGAATGTTGAGAGTATTTTCCAGCAAGAGGGATCTGTATTTAAGAGGGGATCTGAAAAGGGGTATGGTTAGTGCAGTTAAGTTGGCTATAAATGGTTTTCATGGATGCCATCATCATGGATCTAAACCTCACTAGAAGAAAATGGAAGACATGTTTTGGGTTTCAAGCAGAGAATGACATGATCTGCTTTACATTTTAAGCAATAAGTCTGGCAAGGAACCCTTTCTAGGCTGAGAAGTAGGCTATAGTATAAATATGGGCAGAGGGCCAAAGAATAAGTGCATTTCATCTCTAGAGATCAAGAACATGCTCTTATTCTCCTGCTAACCTGTAGTACTCATTCCTTTAAAAGTGTGTATTTTTTTTTAAGATTTTATTTATTTATTTGACAGAGAGAGATGACAAGTAGGCAGAGAGGCAGGCAGAGAGAGAGGAGGAAGCAGGCTCCCCGCTGAGCAGAGAGCCCGACGCGGGGCTTGATTCCAGGACCCTGAGATCATGACCTGAGCCGAAGGCAGCGGCTTAACCCACTGAGCCACCCAGGCGCCCTAAAAGTGTGTATTTTGAAATCAACTCATATCTCATAGACATATCCCAAATCCTAAATATTTACCAAAACACTCTACCACCATAGGAGGTTTTTTCCTGTGCTCAAAAATTATATATATATATATAATTATATATATATATATATAATAGGGCTTGTTTCTGCTACTGCTTATTTACTTGGTATTTTTGTATTGGCTTTGACGTTTACTCAGTAATTAAGTTCCTGTGTTTGTTTTACAAAACCATTTTAGCCTAAGTATGGCAAGGAAAAATTCAGAGGCCTGTAGCTATCTGGCAAATGGTTTTATTCTTTTTTTAATTTCTACACTTTTGTATAAAAAATAAAAAGAACCAGAAAGAGGGAAAGGGTCCTCAAAGAGAATGATGGCTCATCTTGGACGTGCAAAATCTGACAAAGTATATTGAAGTAGAAAAATGAAGATGTTAGTTGTTATGTAGGTTAATATTGCTGTAGGCTTAAAACTCCTGGAAAGTTTCTTTGTTATGTAGATGAACTTCTATACACAGGTGTTTTTTTTTTCTTTTTAAGAAGAATGAATAATATTATTACTTCTGTGTCTACAGACTGTCCTAGCTGTAGCTAGCTTATTTAGATGTAAACCCCGACTTTTTTTTGTCCACGAGTTTGCCCACTTTTTCTTTTTCTTTTCTTTTTTTTTTTTTTTTTTTAGAATAGTTTGGGATGAGAAAAAAAATGTCACCAATAAGAACAAATAAATATATACTTATGGACCCTGATCCAGGAACTTCTGGTGCTATTTATTTGGCTTTTTAATATGTCAGTATTATTAGGTGATAATAATATAATAGGATAGGTTATGTTACAAAATACTAATCATTTATGCCACTTTTAAAAAATGAAGTAAATTTATTTTCTAAATGTTGGAAAATTAGGATGCTTGGTGGATCAGTCTGCTAAGCATCTGATTTTTTATTTCAGTTCAGGTCATGATTTCAGCTCAGGTCCTGAGGGAGAGTCTGCTGTTGGGCTCTGTGCTCAGTCGGGAGCCTGTTTTTGTCTCTCTCTCTCCCTCTGCCACCCTACCGTCTTCCCTTTCACTGAAATTAATAAATCTAAAAAAGAAAAGAAAAGAAAAGAAATGTTGGGAGATTCATAATGTAAAAACTTTATCAATTTATTCCTTCCTCTTTTGCAACATGTTTTGTATAAATCATGCCTGTCTTGGTTTTATGTATTCATGTATCTTGCAAAGTAGATTTTATTTCACTTAGCAATATCTTCATTTCCTCACATTGTAAAAAAAAAATCTTAAAAGCATATTTTTATGAATGCATATTATTCTATAACAATGTATGCTCTCATTTGAAAGACTTTATACCATAGAGTTTATGAACCTGAGTTCCAGAGGCAGGTAAGTGAGCTTTCATCACCACTATTGACATGTGAATTTGAAAAAATTCCTTAACCTCTTTCACAGTTTCAGTTTCTACATATGAAAACTAGGGATAAAAACAATACCTACTCCATAGGGTTGTTCTTATAATTATATGGTTTTATATTTGTAGAGCAATTTGAACAAGGTCTGGATATGATACATACTATATTAATTCTACATATCATTATTATATTTTAAATCCCATATTTGGATTTTTTCCAACTTTATGGACTTTTGAATAACAATATGCTTAACAAATTTGAATATAAATCTCTCAAAGAATGTCACAGCCAAATGATATGTCATTCTGATATATACTGAGAAATCTCCTTGCAGAAAAGTTACAAAATTTAACCTACCATCTGTCAGCATGGCAGAGACAGCTTGCTAAACATTAAGATGCCTCATAATTATGTAGAATATGTTTTATTGGTAGAAAAATTAGATATTTGTTTTATTCAATCTATATTCTCCTTTTAAAAATTGCCTCGTTATATATTTCCTATTTGAATTTTTCTTTTAGACATTGTTTTAATAGTTTTAATAATCTATAGATGATATTTAATTTATTTATTACAAAAATCATCCAGGGTTTTTATTTATTTATATTTGAATGTCATGATTAGAAATTATCTGCCTCATTTATACTTTTAGCTTGTGCACACTTTTTAATATTATTTTCTTGATTTTATATGTTTTCTTGGCATTTGTAATCATCTTATTATTTTAGTTTCTTTATGTATTTTGTTTTAGACCATGTCTTGAAAGTACCATACATTTGGATTTTGTTTCATGTTTGATCTCTCTTCTAATAGTAAAATTTAACTCATTCACATTTATTGCTTTAGTTAACATAGTCTTGAATCTGTCATCTTTTTTGTCTTGATGTAATGTGTTTTACTGTTTATTCCTGACATCTTAATTTTGAAAAATGTAACTAATGCCTGTTTTTCCCCACCCCCCTTCTTCTTTCTGTAAGAAATTACACCCAGTAGTATAATGGTTATTATTACTTACATCATTTTAATCTAACTTTAAAGTCCATACTGAAATCTTATCAGGTATTCTGGTTCAAAATAGTTTTGGCTAAAGCCTTAAGTGGAATTTCTTTAGTTTCCCACTAAAATATGTGTAAAAACTGGAAACAATCCTTCTCAGACAAAAGGATTCCAGAATATTTGAAGAATGTCCACTACAGGTAAAAATGATCTTCCTGCCACAGGCGTAACTCAGGAACCAGACTGCTAGAGGAGGGGAGCTGAAAAGTTTTGTATCTCCTTCTATGTCTGACTGTACAGAAGTTTAGACCCTGAGCCACTGGGAAAATTAGAGACAGCTGCTCATAGGAAATGGAGGAAAATATGATAGACACAAACAGCGAGAGTGTTGCTCTTCTAAAAGAGAAAGAACAGATGGTAAAGAAATTATCATTTACAATAAAAAAAAAAAATCTAGCCAACAGGACAGAAATGGTGCAGGGACTCAGACTGGCAGGAGTTGGGCTGTCCCAGTTCCAGGCCCAAAGAGTTTGATTCCCAGAAATTGAAGGAGGGAATGCTGGAGAGACCACAGGCATATACAACTTTATGATGTTCCTGACAAATTTTTGCTATAGGAGTATAATAGCAGTCAATACTGACAATTATTGGACTTGTAGCTATTCATTCTCAAGTACAAAAATGCCTTGAAAAAACACATTCTCAATTTATCAAGAAGGAAATAGGAAATATTTTGATTATAATACATGTTAAGCAAACTGGCCTCTCAGTTAGAAATGTGTTCACTTGAAAAATATGTATTCTTGCTTCAGAGAGATGGAGTCCTAAAACTAATTAAAAGTGAGTAAATTAGCAAGGACTCTAGCTCTGAATTTGAAGCTGTATATAAATTGGCATGGGTGCAAAGAATCTATTTGGAATGTTTTATTAACTTGGCATTTCCAATTGATATAACACACAGACAATATCAGTGTGTACCACTAAGACCAGAGTTGTGTAAGATATCAAACGTTGTACAGTAGATCTTTTTTGGGAAAGACTGGAAGAGGCAATCACCTCTCCTAAAACCTGTGAATTTTCATGACTTAATGGAGCAAGCACATATCTCATGTGGTTAAACCCTAGGGTTTTTCATTAGTGATAGTCTTCTTCAAATCTTCCCATATTGGTTTGCTAAATATGAATCTTGTAGGGAAAAAAATGGATGATGGTGGTTGTGATGAAGATGGTAATAAAGCCCACCATTAAATGAGACATATATATATATACCTAGTTTTGTGATGTTATATATACTGCAAATTAAACCTCACAACAATGCTATTAATATTTCTATTTCATGGAAGGTGATGGAAATGCTTGTGGGAGAATGTAAATAATAATTACAAAGAAATATAATTGGGGTGAATACAACTACTTGAATCTAAACACCAGGATTTCTACATCTTAGCTATAATGACACTTGATACTATGCATATCATATAGTCAGTTGGTGCCACCTGTTTGCTCTCTGTAAGGTTTGGTTTTATTCTCAGAGAGTAGAATGCATTTTGGCAGAAGTGTGCCACATGCAATTCTCCTGGAAGATAATTTAACTAAGTTATATCTCCAGTGCATTACTATTATGAGATAAGTTTTTCATAAAAAATGTAGAGTTTCTTCTTTTGTGTTTTCCTACACAAAGTATAATTTTATTTCACTTCTGTATCACTGAATCATAGTGTATATTTTTAATCCTGTAAGGAAGACTGGAATGTTTCTAATGATAACCTGTTAGGAAAAGTTAGTTTTCTATCAACAATATCTTATTTGTATTTAAATGGTAGGAATCAGCTCATTTACTAGATTGTGAACCTGATTTGCAATGTTTCCCATTCCTCTGTCTTCTTTCTGGTCTTCACACTAGTATCAGTGGCATTGCCTTGTATATTTTTCTTCTTGATGAAACAGTATGATTGGAACACATGAGTTAAAAATAAACTATTTAGGGACATCTGAGAGGCTCAATCTGACACTTGGTTTTGGCTCAGGTCATGGTCTCACGGGTCGTAAGATTGAGCTTCAGGTAGGGCTCCATGCTCAGGAAATAGTCTCCTGGAGATTCTCTCCCTCTGCCTCTCCCCCACTTGCATGTGTTTGCATTCTCTCGCTCAAATAAATCTTTCAAAAAAGTAAAAATAGAGTGAATTATTTGTATTTTAGTAGGAAAGCCTGAAAAATTGTTCCGTAAATCAAGAAAATATACCTAGAAGTGAGTATTCAGGACCTCAAAGAGGGCTGGCAAAAGGGGCAATTCGACTTCTCCCTTTCTTCATTTTAAGTAGAACCTCCCCCTTCTGTTAACTCACTTGATATATTTTAGAAATTGACAGATACATAGTATAAAAGAAAGTAAGTGGTATGAGATAAGATTTTAGGGATAGAGACCAGGTAATACAGCATCTTGGAGGTCATAGGAAAAATGTGAACTTTATTAAAAGTGTAGTGGAGTACTTCTAATTAGTGAAAACTATGTATATTTTTATCTACATTAAGTTATGGGTATCTTCAAACGTATCTCCATATATGTAAATGTCCAGGCTCAAGAACATTATTTCTTGTCTAAATGTAACACTGAAACTTTTAATACTGCACAAGTTGAAAATACCTCCCATGGAAGCTGATGCAAATAAGAAGATAAATTTATATTGCTGTTCCTTTGTCTTAGAATTCAGTTTTCCATTCCTCTTGCTACAGTGCTAACTGAGGTTAGTTAAAGGATGAATAAAGGTTCCCTGGTGCAGAGACAGAGTGAGGAAACCATGTTAGCATTTCCAGTTTTGTTACTGTTCTCCTTTTTATTTCTGAACCTCACATATTCTTCATTCTTCATTGTGGACCCTAGAAAGTACTAAAGCACCTTTTCCCTTCCTCCTCCTGATTTCTACTCATTTAGACACATTTTTGTTCTTTTTGCTAAACAGTCATTCTTTCCTCCAGTGTTAGTCTAATCTCAAACCATACTGTGACCAATACAATCCACTCTCCTTTATGTAAGAAGCTTCTAGAATCCTATTCTGTCCCCCACTAGTCAATGATAAATTAAAATAGAACAGTGTCTTACATCTATACCAGCCCTTTATTTCTCAGCCTACATACCTAAATATTCATGTTCTTGAACTTCTTCACTCACCACTTCACAAAATATACTGATTTCAGTGTTCATATATAATGTTAAGAGTTTATTTTATGTTACTGTTAAATGTTTGCACAGTTGTCTGAATTGAGCCCTCCATCTGGCCACACAAATGAACAGACATTCCACATTATGTCAATGGGTTGTTTCTAATGACATAAGCACTCAGATGGAATGTGAAAATGAGGCTGCAGAAAGCTTGACCCATATGTGCAAGGAGGAAGAACATTTATGTTAATATCATGATCTGACTATTAGAAGCATATAGGAGTTTTATAGGAAGCAGAAGATGCGATCTCTGACATCTGGGAATTTACAGAATAAATAAATACACAGCACCAGAAGAAGAAAACATGCAGAAGAAATTGGAGAGATATGAATATTTGTTGGGGTCCAATTATCCACAAGAGGGATCTGAAGGGTTTTGAGATGTCACTATGTGTGTGTGATATGATGGTTGGGGGGAGGACTTTCAGAAACTTGGCTCCAACACTAAAAACTGTATATCTCTCAGTTTCCTATTTTTCAGCTGTCAGGTAGGGGTCCTGATGTCTTCTCTTTCCAGGGCTACTATTAATATTAAATGAATTTGTGTATACAAAATATCAGGCATATGTTTGCTTATTCGTTAATTCTCTGCCATCTGCCCACCCTCAAACAGGACGTGGACTTGATATCGATATTATAAATACAGCATCACAAGATATCTGTCTTGAAGATGACTATATCAAGGTGCACATAGAAGCCATAGTTTTAAGAATGACAAGCATCTGACAATTTGAAGAGATGTCCATGCGTATAGAATTTATAGAAATTTTACTAGCTTATTTTTAATAACAATTTTTATTAATATTAGTAGAACAATATACCTAAGTAAATGCAGTCAAATTTAACTTTGCAATGTCTTCATAAGTAAACTTTTTGGAAATATTTCCATTTTTATTGTTTTTTAGGGGATGGTGCCATTTAAGTGGTTCTTTCTTTTGTTAATGTTTCCTTTAAAAAATTTAAACCAATTATATTTTTGCATATACTATTTATCAAGTTAAACACAGATATCGGGAAAACATATGGCATGCTGGTGACTAGACACTGATGAAATTTGTATCCTTTATGGATATATGATCATATATAAGTAGGATTTTATGAGGGCACCTGGATGGTTCAGTCAGTTGAGTGTGTGCTTTCCACTAGGGTCATGATCCCAGGGGCCTGGGATCAAGCCCCTTGTTGGGCTCCTTGCTTGGGGAGAGAGAGTGGGGAGAGCCTGCTCCTCCCTCTTGCCCTGCTGTGTACTCTCTCTATATATATCAAATAAGTAAATAAATAAGATTTTATGCATTTATTTTAGATTACTTAAGCTAGCTGATCACATAATAGTACTGAAATTATAAGGTCATGATATCTGAGACACATTATACCTTTTCTTAAGTTAAAGAACACAGTATCCTGGGGAATAAGTATATGAGATTGTGTGGAGGGAATGAGAGGTATAAAAGAGCATTATGTAAGTAGACATAAAAACAAATTCGAGATTCTCTGTATGAACTAACTGAAAGAAATTGAAATGCATTTTGTGGCATTTAGATTAAGATGAAGGCATAGTTGCACTCTTACAGTGTTTCTCCTGCTTACCAACATATTTGTAGCCTTTACTGAGATGTCAGAAAATTTTGTTGTTCCAAAAATGAAATCCTACTTTATCATCTGTAAAGTATTCTTGGTTATTGTTACAAGTCTCTAAACCAAACCCCAAAGGAGTGAAACCATAGCCTTTGTGACCAGCAAGCCTTCTGTCATAGAATGGTGAGCACAGTGAGTTTGAGAGTCAGAAAGCATGAATCCAGATTTCTGGTCTATCACTTAATTACTACCATCTCAAGCAATCATTTATGTTAAGCCTCACATTCTTCAGCTCTATAATCAGGATGATATATTAAAATTGTATCTCAGAGCATGAGGGCCAAATAATGTCACTGTTTGGTATTAAACCTAGCTATGCATTTATTCAAAATAAATAATTTTTCTCCTCCTTGTAGCAGATCTAATCTAAACTCCACAGAAATGAGCTCAGGCTCAAACATGTATGTATAAAGTCATTGATCCATTGATCCATGACACCTTCAGTGTTAAATCAGCCATGGAAATAACCCGATGTATTGTACTGGAACTTCACCAACGTCACTGCCTTCAAGAAGTTCATGGTTGGAGTGATATTTACCCTGATCACTGCCTACTTGTATTGTGTTAAACTGTGCAGAGACATCATAATTTTGAGTTTCTACAATAGAGAAATACTATTTTATGCACTTTAGATTGATATAAAGGAAGTTCTTATAACAAAAGCAAGGGCTAATAGTGTTTACCTGGAAGTGATTCAGAGGAATGTATGATGGGAAGAACACTTTCCAAGTTCAGAATGTCTCACATGTGATTCACATGTGTTGGGATAGAAAATAATTAAACTCCCATTAATTTAAAAAGCATCATTTTTTCATAAAAAATAACTTTATCGTTTGGTATGTAACCTCTTATAGCATGCCTTCTACATTTCGTGATTTTTATTTTGTATAAATGTTATTTTTTACACCCTACTACAATTATCCATTCACAGGGATTCTATTCTAAGTTGCACTAGACCTGCAGTGCCTACAGAAATCTGTTTCAGACACTCTTTTGGTATTTTCTCTTACTGTTCCAACTCATTTACTGCCCACTTGAACCCTAACCTCATCAAGACTACAATCCGTGAACTCTTAAGACTTGCAGCTATCCTGTCTTTTCTCTCCAAGTCTCTATATCCTTACTCAGGCCAGAGTCCATATTTTAATATTAGGGAAACTTGAATGTACCTACTTTGAATAAAATAAATAAATAGAAAATTTATTTAACCTTTTCTCTTCTCTCTCTTCCTCCAAGAAGTTCTTGCTTGATAAACTTAAGTTATGATCACATAAAGCAACAGAACATTGATGGAAAGTTGTTTTCCACCCCCTAGAAATCCTATTTCATTTCTGTACTGCCTGGTGCCAGCATCCTGTGTCAGGACTCCTTTGTGGTTTCCTTTAAGGTTTCCTGTGAGGTAAATATCTCTAGTTCTTGGTTTTTTCATGATTGAATATAACTTCCTATTGCTCATTTTTAAGATTCTCTTCACAGAATCCATTTTCTTTTTTCTACTTTTTGGGTAGGATGCATAAATATCTCTTTATTGTTAAAGCTCAATACCTCAAGTATGGGGCACTTGGGTGGCTCAGTGGGTTAAGCCTCTGCCTTCGGCTCAGGTCATGATCTCAGGGTCCTGGGACTGAGCCCCACATTGGGCTCTCTGCTCAGTGGGGAGCCTCATTCCCCCTCTCTCTCTACCTGCCTCTCTGCCTGCTTGTGACCTCTCTGTCAAATAAATAAATAAATAAATAAATCTTAAAAAAAGAAATCTCAGTAGCTCAAGTAATATAAACTTGGTATTGATGTTGAAGACTTTTGCATCAACTTTTTTTAACACATTTGGTGTTCTTTGGTATGATGATTAAAACCTTTCTTCATTTCAAAAAAAAATTCATATCTGATATATTCCAGTTTTGTTTGATTTTTCTGCTTTATGACACCAATTATTCTTATATTGGATCATTTTGGAAATTTTTTAAATTTCCAATAGGCTGCATTCAGGTACTTGAATCTACTTATAACTTTAATCTGCTTTCACTACTTTTAAGAGTTAATATATAAATTGATTTTTAGGCCCATGTATTCTCCTTCTTATTATTTTTAACTTATATTTTAGTATCATAATTATGATATTTGCCTTTAAAAAATGTCCTTTGTTTCCAAATCTCCCTTTTCATTTCATTTTATTTTAGCTGTAGTTTAAGCTCTTGTTCTATGAAATGTATATTTTTATTAGCTAGTTATAAAGCATGAAATGATCAAGAGGATTTACCTCCTGTTGCTTGTTATATTTTTTCTAGAATGAGACTCCCTTCCTTCCAAAATATCTGGATCTGATGCTATAGTTCACAGAGAAGAGAACTGACCTTCAGCCAGTGGGAATACAGTCACGATTAGTCAATTAATGAAAATATGTCAGAAAAGAGAGTTTTGAACAAAGATACAAAATGAGAGTCTGCTATTTTTTGGTGTTGTGGTCACTTTTGTGTAAGAGAAATGGAGGATCAGCAGGAAAATCCAGTTGAAATAATACTCTTTCTTGTGAAAGATTTCTTTTTAAAAATTTCTCCTTACCTGGAAAGTGATATATATAGTTTTTCTGGGAGGATTGGTGAGGCTATGGATCATTTCTCTGACTCTAACTGCTCGGCTTTCATTTAGTCTTGTTAGCAAGGGGCATTATGAGAATTGTCAGAATTTTGTCAACCTTTCAGTAAGAGTTCTGTGAAATTGCTTTTTGCTATATTTGTATGTATTGTTATTTAATTAATTAATTTTTTTTTCATCATCTTTAAGTATAGTGCAGGAGATTTTGCCCCTTTTCTTAGTTGGTTGCTGATGTTGCTTTTTCTGTCCTTATTCTTATACACATCAGGGTAAGACATGATCCATGGAATTTCTATCTTCCAATTCAATGGTGAAATCTGCCTGAATAATGTTATTTATTTCCCCAGTATAAATAGGTATCCATATTCTCTGTCACTTTGTAGGTCGACAGTCTCCATATGTTAAGAAGAATTGCTTATTTATCTATTTCTGCAGCCCTGACCCTTTACCTCATTAAATCAGACCCAGCAAGTTTTGAGCACAAAGTGCTGAAAGAAAGAATGTGCTTTGAAACTACCTTTCCTGACTTCATAGTTTAATACTATTTCCAGCATAGGCCCAAGGGCATTGCAAAAATGTGAAAGCCTAGAAACCATTTAACTTAAAAATCTCCTTGAATAAAGCCTGCAACCACTGCTTGACATTGTTAAATACTTCTCCCTAGATCTCTGTAGAGGTGTCATGGACAGAAATGTAACATGAGAGCATAATTTAAGGTTTTCTATTTTCCTTAATTTGGTTTGTACAGCAGATTTTATAATTTGGTTTGTACAGCAGAATTTATAGACAAAGGTTAGTTATCATAAGACACCTTTACTTACCTTGGCTTAATGAAAACTCCATTTTTCTCTAGAGAAAATCCTGGGCATGGTGGACAGTAATTATCTGTGGCTTGCATGAATAATGGAAAGTCAAATATAGAAATGCTAACAGCGTCAGACACTATACACACTTATACTCTTCTTTAATAAACATATTATGGGTATATCATGGCCTATCTATGAACTGATAAATACTGAATCATATTTAAGCCATTGAACATAATAAACAAATTCTTCTGAAAGGACCATTTTATGACCTACTGTGGAAAATTCCTTAAAATGTGGATACTTGGGGAAACAGTTCTTAACTAGCTTATGGAGTTTTTAGAGTAAAAACATCACAATGATTACTATTAGTACCTACAGCTTCTAACTAATTTATTGAGCATCTAGTATACAAGTTTATACATGTATGTTTGATGAGATTTTAATGAAACCTAGTTCTGCTCATAATTACAACCACTATTATGAAAATATTGCATAAATCATGACCTTCAAAAATAAAAGAGAACCTCATAAGTAGTACCATATAAAAATGTTATTCCTCTTGAAGTAATTACACCATATTTTTTTCCTGAGGTCTTTGAAAATCTTTGACTCTTTTCTCTGCCCCCACCTCCCCCCAACTTCTGGAAATTATTTTTATCATATTCTTTTTATTTATAAAAAACTACAAAAGTGTTTGCTTTTAATATTTGCTTTTAACTCTCCTCTCGCTCCATTGAAGCTTTCTCTTCTCTCTCTCCTTCCCTCTCTGTTTATTAAGATTTAAGGCCAATTGACAGAAAAAAGTAACAAAAACTCCTTTGTATAAATTGGCACTTTGTTTTACTTTGGTAAATTTTAAATCATTTTGGTAGCAGTTATTATTGGTAGGGAATGAAGACTATAAATGCTGCAGCTTTATACCTGCTCCAAGTATAAAACTGATTGTTTCTTGTTGAAAAATACTTACAAAATTAAAATGGTCTGAAAGGGTAAAAAAATCCACCTACCTTTTCTTATTACCTACTCTAAAAGACACCAATACAAGTGAATCGATGTTGGCTACAAGACAATAATTACATTTTTATAATTTTTTGTGAGAAGTCATTACACTTGTAGATTTTGAAAACCTATAAAGTAATTTAATTGTAGAGAGCTTTTTTGGATTAGGATCCTAGAAAGAACTTTGGTAAAAGAACAGGGCAAGGTTTTCCTAAATTAATGGGGTATTACATCTAAATTCAGATATTGCTATTATAATTTAATGGAAATAATTTTTTTTAAATTTATTTATTTAACAGTCAGAAGCAGAGAGGCAGGCAGAGAGAGAGGAACGGAAGCAGGCTCCCTGCTGAACAGAGAGCCCGATGTGGGGCTCAATCCCAGGACCATGCGATCATGATCTGAGCCGAAGGCAGAGGCTTCAACCCACTGAGCCACCCAGGCGCCCTAATGGAAATAAATTTTTTAAGTGAGATTTCAGAACATGTATTTAGTACTGTCACCACTTAGTAAAATCTAAGGATTATGTACTTTGGCTATTCTAATGAACAAACATTCCTCAACTGGAGTTGCAGAATTTCCTGATGTTATATTTTATCCTCATGGCATACTGGTTCAGAGAGACTCCATTTTATTATTACCCAGTATTATTCTGGACCTACTCATCCTTTCTTTCTTTTTTTTGGAGAGGCAGTGCATACATTTCAGCCCTACCTCCAACCACATGGACAGTAACTAAACTAAGCTCTATGTGTTTGTTTTGTTTTTGCTTTAAAATGCTCCTAGTCAAATGTTTTTTGATAATAAAAAAGGCTCTTTTCTTCATGGTTTATCAAAGGTCTTTATTATACTTCATCACTTTTTCCCATTTTCCTAATGTCATAAAAATTAATATTCACACAAACCCTCCATATTTCACTTATTCTCTGTGTATTTTGGAGAAGTTCTTTTGGAGACTCAGTTACAATAAGCTAAAATGGTATCACAAAATTTCCAGAGCCCGAAAGGTGCTCTGATTTAATTTAATTAGATGAATTATTTAAGAAGAACATCCTTTGATGTACTGATGCTGCTTCTGGAAATTCCTGTGCTAAATCTGGTAGCAGAATCATCTTTGTAACTTCTAATGTAAAAAGAAAAAAAAAATGAGAGAGAAAGAAAAACCTACACAAAATCAGACATTGCAACACTCCTTAAATTAAACATTAAATCTATGCATTTCCATAATGAGATTGACTAAAAGCAAGACAAAACGTATAGCTGCTTTGGCTTCCACAATAAATAATAATTATAATAACAATAACTCATTTTATTTTATTCTTTTATGTTTTACAAAATTCCTTAAAGAAAATCTTGTGTTTGATGTTGGGAAAACTCTGTGAGGTTGGCATTATTAAATCCCAAATTGACAAATGAAGGCACTGAGCCCAAGGAAGAGAAAGCGATTTAAGTTCATAGAGAGAAGCCTGATAGTCTGATCTAAATAGCAGTAGTCAGTGTTTCCAGAAACTCCAAGTTACTGCTTAATTTATTGATGTTTTCTGTGAACACAAGGTATTAGTTCTAGCCATTGATGCAACTTTTGAAAATATTATTGCATCTTCATTGAATCCTTCTTTAAATTATCACTGTAGCTGGGAATCCAAGTTAGTGCAGCCACTTTGGAGAACAGTGTGGAGATTCCTTAAGAAATTAAAAATAGAGCTTCCCTAAGACCCTGCAATTGCACTACTGGGTATTTACCCCAACGATACAGATGTAGTGAAAAGAAGGTCCATCTGTACCCCAATGTTTATAGCAACAATGGCCATGGTCACCAAACTGTGGAAAGAACCAAGATGCCCTTCAACAGACAAATGGATAAGGAAGATGTGGTCCATATACGCTATGGAGTATTATGCCTCCATCAGAAAGGATGAATACCCAACTTTTCTTGCAACATGGATGGGACTGGAAGAGATTATGCTGAGTGAAATAAGTTAAGCAGAGAGAGTCAATTATCAAATGGTTTTCCTCATTTGTGGAGCATAAGAAATAACACGGAGGACATGGGGAGATGGAGAGGAGAAGGGGGTTGAGGGAGGTTGGAGGGTGAGATGAACCATGAGAGACTATGGACTCTGAAAAATAATCTGAGGGTTTTGAAGGGGCAGGAGGTAGGAAGTTGGGGGAGCCTGGTGATGAGTATTACAGAGGGCCTGTGTTGCATGGAGCACTGGGTGTGGTACATAAAAAATGAATTCTGGTACACTGAAAAGAAATTTTAAAAATAAAAAAAAATTGTTTAAATTATTACTGTGAAGGAAGTATGCTTAGATGTTTCTCATGATTTCTGCCCTCTGGTGTGTACAGCCTGGGTAACCTTCTTCAGCGAGGGCAGAACCTGTGCACATGATATAGTATTTTCATGTAATGTTATATGCAGGGGGAAGATCATCTTGGCGCAGGCTGGCCTAATCAGATGAACCCTTTATGTAGAGAGCTTTCTCTGACTGGTTGCAGAGGAAGGAGTCAGAAATACATTCCTGCTTGCCTGATGGAAAGTGAACATCCATGCTGTGAATGAATTGTGTAAGGGACCCATTTGGTAAGGAATCCTGGGCAGCCTGTAGGAAAGGAGAATGGCCTCTGACTATAACTAGTAAGATAACAGTGACCTCAGTCATACAGGGGCAAGGAGAAGAATTCTCCCAATGAAGGAGCTTGGGAAAGGACTCCAAGTCTCCCACGTTTGTTGGTTTTTATCTTCATTACAGCCTACTGAGACCCTGAATGGGTGATTCAGCTAATTCATACCCAGACTCCTGATGCAGAAACATTGAGATAATTAATTTGTGTTGCTTTAAGTTGCTGAGTCGTGGCAATTTATTAAAAGACAGCCATAGAACACTAATACAGTCATCTTTCCTGATGACATTGGTATGCACATCAACAACGGCCTCATTTCCAAGTGACTACAAGGTTCAGCAGAGAGCTAAAAAGTCAGAATTAAGAAAATATTAAACCAGATGGAGATTGCATTTGTTCTTTTTTTCCAGTTTTACTGTCATAGGGCACTTTTTTATGGACAAATTTCCCGAAATTGTACAACTAATTCTAAGTATCGTGGTCTAACAATTACTTCAACATTGATACAGAGCATCACCTACTCTTTCTGTTATAAACTTCCTAAAGAATTTTCTTCCTCTTAATTTTTTTTCCTCTAGGTATTCCTTTTATGTTTCTCTCTTCAGTAAGGATTGATAATTGGACAGTTTTACTTTCTGTCTTAGGTTGAATGATAATTGTCCTGTTTCAAGCATAAACATCACTCTGGTTCTTTCTTGTTATGCATAATAACCATTCAGCATTTCCATAATATGCAAACTAATGGGAGCATAAGTGGTATCAGCCTGTAGTAGCTCTGAGAAGAGGAGTCAATGGATCAACACCTTCTCAGAGTTGTGCTGTGAATTTGAATACTGAGGTTACTCAAGAGGCTAAACTGATGTGAAATTTCTTGCACTTCAGTGAACTGGAACTCCGGAGCACTACAAGGCTTTTATAGACATTTTGTCTATGTAGAAGAAAGCTAGCTTCTTCTATCATCTAGACTTGATAAATTGTAGAATGGATTGGTAGCTTGGTTTCACATATGGAACCAACTCTGCTTAAGTGGTACGGTAGCCAATTGCCCTCTGATGAGAAGGACTCTGAGGCTAAAATCTGCTTCTGTGTGAATGAATGTTGTGATTGACCAATAATGTTTTCAATGGTCATCACATAGAATGCTATTCCCACCCACATGAATTATATGCATGATAATGGTGAAATAACTATTCATCCATAAAATTAAATTAAAATATGAATCATATTAAAGATTTTGAGAAGCAAAATCATGTAATTGAGGGAAAAATTCTCGTGTTTCAGCTTTATGTTCTTTATTATCTAAATGTATCTGAGTCATTGGATATATGGTCCTCCTTAGGTAAGTATAAACAGCCACACAGTTTCCTCACTATATGTCATCCTAAGATTTATTGAGACATTTGAGAAAATTATAAATTCCAAAATAGTTTCCCATCTTAAAATTGGTATTTTATTTTTCCCAACTTGATAAACCTTTGTATCTTGTAACGTCTTAGATACTGCATAAAGTGTTCTCTTTATCTTTAAATACTTTATTTATATGACAATGTCTGGAAGTCTACATCTCAAGATTGGTGCCTGGGGAATCAAAATGTAATTATCATCCATTATCACGTGCGACTCTCCACTCAACTTCTATTCTGTGTGGTTAGGAACTGTATGCAACATCTAAATGACAGCATTTACTTTACTTTTCTACATTACGGAATAGGACTAATTTCAAAGCTATTTACTTTTCTTCTATTCATAGAAAGGGAGTGGGAGTTTGGTACTAATTTAATAGGTATCTGGGCTGTGAAATTCTTCTAACATCCTCATGTTTCCTGGAGAAAATAAAAAATGGAAGTTAATTATGCTACTTTCACAAAAGGCAGTTGATGAAACCTGTAGGCGGTTGATACTTTTTGTGGGGCTGGGAGGCAACCACCTCTTGGCCTGCACTGCCCATTAGCACCATTAGCATCAAAATAGCTCTGGGGGAGGCACAGTCTTCAGTTTTGGTGAGGGATTTTGCTCTTATTCTAGGTAACTTTGACCAAGAACAACAAACTTAACTGGCAGCTTAGGTAGCAGGAAATACTTTATACTATACCTACAGTTTGGGACCTCATGTCCTCTTCTTCTGTTATGAAAGTAAAAAGGAAAAAAAAAAAGTAGTCCTACTTCTAATGTACAAGGTGAGATTCTACTCTAAGACTTCAGCCTAAATAGCTCTATGGTTCTCATAGGCAGAGATAAGATCATTATATTACACAGACAGATACAAAGGGCTTGAGGCACTGACAGAGAGAAGCAGCTACTTCTATTCTGTGATTTGACAGAGGACAGAAAAACCCTCTTCTAGAAGATACCAATTTGACTGATTACCAATCCACCATTGTAGTGTTTGGATCATAAAAACAATATAAAATTTAGTGGGGGTTTTTTGGTCTTATCTTAGTTTGATATCTAAATAGAAATTCTATCTATTTCAATCTTATAAATACGCCTATAAGTAATTTACCCCTACTCTCTAACAACTCAGCATCTCTGGCATTGATTATTTTCACAAATTTTCTAACTGATCTATACATATGAATAATAATGGTTAGCATTTATTCAGTATTTATTATTTGCCAGCCTCCATGCTAAGTCATTTGCATGCATTATACCATTTAATTCTCAGAGCAACCCCATGAAGTAGGTAACATTTCTACCCCCATCTATAAATGGGAAAAAGGAAGGTCTCACAGCCAATCAAGCAGAGAAACTGAGATATATATACCAATCTCAATCCACTCTAGTTCACTTTCGGTAAGAGTCACAACTCAGAAGTCAGCAAGAAACAGAAGTGTCTAATAAAAGCAGCCCAAAGATGTTTGTGTTGTATTGCACTATATTTACTGCCTAGGTATATTATCTTTTAAAATATAGCACTGACCAAACAGTTCCCTAAGGGATAATGGCCACTACTTATCAATTTCTGGCATTTATAGAATTAAATATACTCTATTAAATATAATAGAGTCCCATATATTTAATTCTATAATAGAATTAAAACAAATTTAACCATGTATTTCTTCTGATAACCTCACTGGGCTTTGCACCATGTTTGAGATTAAATATGTAGGCTGTTGCCTTTCAGAGAAGTCCCTCCCAATGTGATCCTGAATTATCTCATATCTCCTACCCACTTGGCAAGACAGCCTGTCATCCAACCACAATAAGCATCTTGACTCTCCCTGATTAACTCTTCTCTTTAATATTCTTGTGTCTCTCCAATTTCTATTCCTTCTACTTAAAAAGCACTTCCTTTAGCCCCACCTGATGATGCTTATTCATCCTTTAAGATGCAAATCACGTATCACCTGAACTTAGAACTGTTTCCAACTCATATTAAAAACAGTGTGTGTTCAGGGCACATGGGTGGCTCAGTGGGTTAAAGCCTCTGCCTTCGGCTTAGGTCATGATCTCAGGGTCCTGGGATCGAGCCCCACATCAGGGTTCTCTGCTCAGCAGGGAGCTTGCTTCCTCTCTGCCTACTTATGATCTTTGTCTTTCAAAATATAAATAAATAAAATCTTAAACAAACAAACAAAACAAGACACTGAGCATTTTTTGCTCACCCAGTATGGTGAGTGTCATTCTAGCAGCACAGACAATATTGCTAGGCAAGTACAGACCCTCTGTGTCGGTCCTGAGAGAGAGCATTGTTTGAAGTAGTTTTATGTAAGGAATTTTACCTGAAGAAGTATTTGAAGAATAAATAATTGTGATTCACAAACAACCTGTCTTAGTTTATCTATTTGAAAAAAGAGCCTTTTGTTTTCCTAGAAATTCAGTGGATTACTCTGTCTTTAGGACAGTGAACATCTTCATTTTTGCATCTCTACAGCATGGCTTTGTGGCTTTGAGAACTATCATGTATATTTCTTCTTAACTTTTATATATAAGTTTGGATGAAAATGAAACTTTACTTAAACGCATGAAAACCAGCATGATCTCTGTTTTGTGCTCTATTTTCTCATCAGTTTGTTGAACAAAATGACATATTACATTTTTCCTTTATCGTTAGAATAAAGTGCTGACCTTTAGTATATGGCTTAGAGAGTCCTGTATAAATATAGTCATTGCTCTACTGTAAATCACAGTATATGCCATACATTAGAAAATCAATTATTTCTGGAAAAACTCAGAACCCTGATTATATTAAGACGTACCTACCAACTTAGAGAAAATTCATCTACTAGTCACGCATACCTATTGAAAGGGATTTTGCAACAAAGCTGAACTTCTACACCAGCCAATATTTGCTCTGATGCTTTGTTTCATTTTTGTGGGCAGTTCTGCCCTCTCACCCACCCCTGCCCCACTGGGAGAATGAGGAGGCATAGGGATGAGGGGATAAAACAAAGAGGGAAAGAAGATAAGGTGATAGATATTAGTATATTGTCTGTCATCTATCTATATGAGCTATCTTTTTGAACAAACCTATTTCAAGAGGTTTAATCATAGAGCCACCGCATTTTTTTTTTCTTTCATGGTCCTTAAATCTACCTGGAGTGAAATATGTTTTCCTTTGCCCCACGGATAAAAATACAGATGGTCATCTAACTTTCCTTCATGCTTTCTTATTCATTATTTTCTAATTTTCTATCCTGAAGTAATTTCGGATTATAAAATTGCAACAATACTGTATAAAACATGAATATTTTTCAGGTCCCTTTAGAGGAATTTGGGTTTAGTGACATACTAAAATGACCAAGTTTGCAATTATGAAAACATGGACCTTGACTAGGGTTATAATGAGCCTGATAAGCTCAGACTTGGTAGAAGTTGGAGGTCTGTAGGCTCAAAGATGAAAACAACTGGACTCTTCCTCTTGTAATAAGCACCTCTACTCCTTTAGCCCTATCTTATTAACTGTAGTTTCTGACTCTTCAGGCTTGGATTATAGGAGAGGAAAGCCCTTATTTTTCTGGCTGACACATGAAGGTTCAATTCTGGTGCTCTGATAGTGGCAGGTGTCTCAGATACTTAAAGTTTACTTTGCCCTAAGTGTCTTCATGGATTTTCCAGAAAGCCAGTCATTTATCTCCATATTATTTTATGTCCTTGTCTTACAGATGCTTGGTTGATAAGGAAGGGAGGTCAGTTGCCATGAGTTCTTACCCTTGGGTCAGTCAGTCCCTGTACATCCAGCAGTGTTTTCACTGTCATTCTATTGACACTGTTCAGCCCTCCCAGAGCCGTTTAGGACAGGCTCTGGGACCACCTCTTTGTGGGTCTCTCTCACAGATGGCACTCCTCTTTTCTAAGTAAGATTGACATATACAGGATAATCTGTTAAACTTTTGAATTTCAGAAAAGCAAGAAATATTTTTACAAGTACGTCCCAGATGTCATATGTGACATATAAAACACATATTCTTTATCTGAAAAGCAAATTTTACTGGCTCCTATAAATTTATTTGCTAAATCTGACAATCCTCAGTCTAAGATATATATTCACACAATCTTTGCCCTAACAAACTTGCAGCATAGGCCCGAGACAAATATCTTTCCATCTGTTTCACCATCACCATATAACCCACCCATCTTTTTGCATTAGATTTCCTAGATAGAAGTCAAACACCAGAAAGAAATTAAAAAAAAAAAAAAAAGAAAGAAAAGAAAAAAGACACAAAGATCTCCAAAGGGAACTTTTAAAGAACTTCTCTTTCTGACTTGAGGTCAAAAGAGAAGGAAAGGAAAGAAAAACAGCTGTCTCAGCACTGAGAGCATACCAGGAGCTTTCTCTAATGAAATATAAAAAACATATTGGTGGTTGCCAGAGGGGAGGTGGGTTGGGGATGGCTGTCGTAGGGAAAGGGGATTAAGAGGTACAAACTTCCAGTTATAAAATAAGTAAGTCATGGAGATGAAAAGTACAGCACAGGGAATACAGTCAATAATATTATAATAATGTTTGGTGACAGATGGTGACCACATTTATCATGGTGAGCATTGAGTAATGTATGGAATTGCTGAATCAATATGCTGTAGACTTGAAAGTAATATAATGTTGTATGTGAATTAATTAATCAATCAATTGATTTTTTATAGATCTAATACCCCTAATAATTTAAAAATCAAATCTCAACCATTTACTAACTAATTTCCTGCCTCTGCGCTTTATTTACTTTTGATGTGAGTGAGGATTAAGAGACACATAACTGGACTTTGGACATAACCTTTGTAAATCCAGCATCATAATCGTTCACCTCACTTAGGAATGTTGACGCCTGTCTTGGCCCCTCAGATAAAACTTGCATTTTAATATCCCATCACACACACACACACACACACACACACGCACACACATACCACATTGTTAACAGTTCTACTTACTAGTTTAAAAATAAGTAGGTGTTATTTTCTGCTACATTTGAATGATTTTCATGGTGATTACATATTGCTTTATCTTATTTTAAAAATAGTATAAGATAAAAATAAATTCTAAAAGATAATGATTAATTTATGGTAAGGGAAAACAAGAGTCAAACTTTGAAAAATCTTCTATTAAAACATTTAATAATGTAATATTAAGTAATAAAATAATAGCTTTCATAGACTGTATAATCCATGAATATACAGATATATATATATACGTATATATATATATATATATACAAACACACACATATATATCTCTCCTAAGTGTTTCGTAGTTATATATTAAGAGTGGGATAGTGAATTCTTTTATTTTTCTTATATTTATTTTAATTTATATTCTTAAAAATAAGTATATATTGTTTTTATAATCAGGGAAAAAGTCAAAATTATTAATGGCATGATATAGAATGAATTAAGTCTGAAAATAACCAAGAGTTTACTATAAGTTATAACACCGTACAACTGACAATGGTGATTTATTTACTGAACTTAATGTTCAACACACATTACTCTTCTGAAAGGATGAATCCTGCAGTCCCTCCTTTTCAAAGTTTCTATGGAAAAGGATTGTGGAAAAGTCTCAGTCTTGGAGCAAATCTATATATTGGACTTCATTCTTCTTAGTTTCTTTTTCTGTTCCCAGAGTTAGTGAGCTTTTTCTTTTATTTAATGCAAAAGTTAATCTTTTTTCATTTCAATCTGCAATACCTTTACTTTTTCACAAATCAAACCTACACATTCTGCTATTGAATTGGAGAAACATTACCGTGGGCAGTGCAGTTAGCTGCCTTTAATGACTCTGCAGTCATGGCAGTGATTAAAATGAGTTAAAATGGGTAGAGAAAGAAGCCATTGGCCTACAATAGCTCCATATGCACAAAATAGCCCCATTATAGCTTGTAAAACAAGTGGTTCCATTCTAGCCATTCAAATAGGAAATGAAGATATGACAATCTATCGGTAACATTCTCTAAAAATGAAGCATATTATTGTTCATAATAAAGAATTGACCCACGTTCTGGGCACAGAAAGTAAGATTTTAAAAATATTCCAAATTCCACACCATAAATTATTATTGGTCCTATTAACAAAAATGGCAAAATGACCCTGGAACATTATTTACTTTGTATATAATGTATACAACAATGTATATAATGTATACATTATAATGTATATTATGAAACCTGGAAAAAATATTACTTTTGTTAAAAATTTAACTCTTGAATCTCCTAAGATTTTTAGTCTGGAATTTTACATATCCACCAAGATCAATTATTTAACTTTGACTTAATCCCTCTGTCATTGGTTATTCCATACAAATCAGAGACAACAATAGCTGTTCTCTATAACCCAAATGTAATCTTCTTGAATGCTTTTTACAATGATCTCTTTGCCATCTTAGGTAGAAATGACACCAGAACGATTCCTTATAACCATGAAAAAGCATGAATGTGATGATAATTCCAGAGGCAAAAGCAAAAGAAACAAGAGCAATATTTTCTGCCTTTTTTTTTTCAGTTGTAGGGAAGAGACAGGTAGGATTAACAAGTGTCCTAGTCAGAAAGAACCAGAAATGGAATAACAAGATCTGGTTGTATTGCTCACCACGTGCATATGTGGGCCAGTTCATTCATCGTCTGAACTTTGGTTGTTTGATTGTTTTCTCTAAAAATGGGGAAAAAATATAAGAATGCCTACCTCACTCCCTTGAGTTACAAATCTTACAATGTCTTTTAAAAAATGGATTAAACTATAAACCACAACATAAAACATGATATTAATTATTATTGTTAATTAGTATTATATTTTCCAAAAAAGAGTCTCCAGTCTCATGGTCACAGATAATAGACAAAATCACATTGGCATTCTTCAATAATTGAAATTACTTATTCTATATAGTTTGAGGAGTCATCAGCAAACCTTTTCATAAATTTGTGTAACATCTTTGAAGTCATATTATCAATGTCTTAAGTTCTACCAGAAAACATTTATTTCTCTAGTGCCTATTTATTTCCTTGGACCGACAACTAAAACCTCCATTTTCCTGTAAGGGCTTTTTTTGATTAGGAGTTGGCAGCTCTTTACTTCTTTCTGAAATAAGGTCTAGCAGAACTTTAATCCAGATGTTTAAAAAATGAGGGTCATGGGAATAGCATAAGGCCCCCGGGTGTCTGGTGACAGCAGGATGAAGGAGGATTATAAAATGAGGACAAGAAAGCAACATGATGTCCAAGAAGAACACTGATTTGGCATCACTAATTGGATCTACAAACTTGAGTAAGTCACTGAATCTCTTGGAATTTTAAATTTCCCACCTGTACAATAGGGATAGGAATGTATGTTTAAACAAAGGGGGGAGGGGCGTAAATAAAGTCTTTAAAGCACTTACAAAAACTGTTTTCTATAATAAGGACCATGGTACATACTTAATTTTGATTCTCCTTTCCCAAATAAAAATATAGTTATGTTTTCTTGAGATTAACCTCCTTTTTATGATTTTACTTGGAACCCATCCAAAAACTTCACTTATGTGAAAGCAACTTTTTTGTGTGTGCCATGGGTTTTCGTAGCTAAAGTTTTCCTATAACTAAGTTTTACCTACTTTAATCTTTCACAAATGTATGTAGGTATGATAAATTATATTGGTATCACATGGATATTATCTGGAAGATGTCATTAGCATTTACAACATGGTTGAAGATTAGGGTTAATGTCTTATAGACTTTGAGAGGTATTGTATCATGTAAGCCCCAAATAGATCATCTATGCAATGTGTAGTGATAACCCATAGGGAGGAAAAACTGTAGAGTAACAAAGTCATAGACTCATTGTGTCTCATGGAAGACGGAAGTTTTCCCTTATATTACTAGACATTGTTATTGTGGGTCATATATACTTGTCAAGTGTTGAAAAGTTCAAGCAATTATCAATGGTTCTTAACAGATACCGTTTATTTTTCTTCATTATATTCTTAGTGGAGGTCATTTCATTAATTTTTCAGAGACCCTGCTAACTTCATTGGAAGCTTTTTCATTGTATATTTTTGGAGTAAAATAAGTTCTGAAGAAGAGTGAATTAAGTCTGAAGTTTTCTCAGTTGATGGAACTAAGTCTGAAGTTTTCTCAGTTGATGGAACTATTTCAATTTTCTAGACCTTTTTTGCCTAAGTATTTTTTTTTATCATGCACATACTTGATTAGCCCAAGAGTATTTTTGGTAATTTACTATCCACACCTAAACACTTCATACCTACATGACCCCTGTTTGAGGAAGAATTTGTAATAACTGTAAAACCATAGGGATGAAGTGTTACTTCCATCTTCAAGTCTCCAGTTGTGAAAACAATCCTAGATACTGTTCCAGATCAGGCAAATGTGTAAGGATACACACTCAATGTTCTATATTTTCCTGGGCTTTATTTATTTATTTATTTTTATTTATTTGACAGGTAGAGATTACTAGTAGGCAGAGAGGCAGATAGAGAGGAGGAAGCAGGCTCCCCGCTGAGCAGAGAGTCCAAGGCGAGGCTCCATCCCAAGACCCTGGTATCATGACCTGAGCTGAAAGCAGAGGCTTTAACCCACTAAGCCACCCAGGCACCCCTTTCTTGGGCTTTAAAGAGAACATGAATAATTCAATTAACCTAAGGGGAAGAAAAAATAAAAAAACAAAAAAAAACTCAACACCATTTTCAAATCACACACACACACACACACACACACACACACATACAATAGCTTAAAACCCACAATCCGAAGTTATAGCATCTAGGATTTCAGACCCAGACTTCCTTCTAAGGTTAGCGGTTCATTGTTCTAACAGCCACTGCATCTTGCCCTGACAAATTGGCTTGTTCACTGTTCCTTCACTTGTGAGCGATAAATGAGGTAATGCCGAAGTAAAGTGCTTTCAGGCCAATAACACATTATATAGCTTATGAGTTATTATTATTATTATTATTTATTGCCCATTTTTTTACAATCTAGGTCAGGTCTGATTCCTTCCACAAAGCCTTTTCTCACTAGCTGAGGTCACCACAATCAATCTTTTTTCTAATATCCCATAGGAGATACGGTACTTCTTTTTTGCATCTTAGTATGACTCATGGCCCAAAGCAGAGTGCAGGATCAGCAGGAGGAGAGGCCAAATGTCATTTATCTCTGAGTCTCTCACAAAGTCTGGCATAGGTCTCACATAGAGAAAGATGAATGTGTATTTGTTGATCACTGTGTGCAATACCCAGATGTCAATTAAGAACTTTCAATAAACAAGTTACTCTTATACACAGTTTATCTGTTCCACTTCAATACAGTCTCTCTCTCTCTCTTCTTTTTAACTTTTAGGAAGTTTCTCATGGAAAACCAGTGCACAAATACCAAGACTAAAATGCACCTGCTATCTTTGTGATGTGCCAGACATGAATGCAATTTTAAAGTTCTCTCGTACCATTGCTTCAACATCTGTTCTTGTTCTAGTTACAAATTCTACCTGATATCACACAGTTTGTAACCTCATGTTTTTCTGCTCAACCCATGCTTTCCAATGTCAGTATGCGGATTAAATTGATCAGGTAGGAAACTAGCTCAAGTGGAAAGAGTTTCTTAATATCATTTTATTTCAAAAAACGTTCTTTTATAAGTAGGCACTATTTCCAAAAAAAAAAAAAAAAAGGAAAAGAAAAAAATCAATCCAGGCTATTTCACTCTTGCTGTTATGTTTTTCTTTTAATGAGGAACTTATGAAACCAGAAATTGTGTTTCATGTTCGAACATTCCAGAAGCCTTCCACTCTGTATTATATCCCCTCTCCTATAGGCTTTCCAGTCCATTTCATGCTGTCACCCCCTCCCATTGTCAAACCAATAAATATTCCTTTTAAAATGCAAAAATTGATATTTAAAGTAATGGAATATCTTTTGTAAGTAGAACTGTGAGATTTATAGGCAAGTGAAAATCAAGTCTTTAGAAACTGCTGCAGTAGCTGATTTTTTTGGGAGCAGTGTCACAGGAGTAGGAGGAGATAGTCCTAGTCTTACATGAACACAGTAGGTGGCTTTTTCACTTCTCTCTCCAGATAATATTCAATCTCAGTATAAACAAGTAGGAGGTATACTTTTCTAAGGAGAATAGATACAGAAACATCACCTAATTAAAAACAAGGTCTTCAAACAATTTTCATACTTGCTAAATAATTTGAGATCTTTTGTTATGAATAATTTAAAAGATTAATACTGTAAGTTCATCATACGTTTTTAAATAGAAAATATCAATATTTAATTCAAATTTCCCTTAAAGCTTAAGGAGTTATATTAAATCAGCTAAATATAACTGCCATTCATGTTCTTCATCTATCCTTTAAAGCAAATACAAATCTATTGGGAGGAAAAAGAGATCAAGAAGTCATTGTTCTGATATTTGAATAGCTTTAAGATCAATTTCTATGACAGCAACGCAGAAAAGATTTCAGCACAATTAAATTTTGTCAGAAATTTTCTGAACAGACAAGAGTCTTACCTCCTTTGCCAACAATGGATTTCTTGAGGTTAATCTTGTTTTCATGATGTTGTCACCAGAAGTAGCACCATGACTGTAAATTTTACTTTATATTATTGTGATGGATGGATTACTAAGACATTGAGAAGGATGTAAACATCTCAGTAGCATTAAGAAATCAAACACAAGTGTTTATTGCAGAAGATGTGTGGTATGTCTAGACATAACAAAGGAATAAAAAGCTGCAGAGAATAAAAATTAACCCTACTCAAATTCTAATTGCCAAAATTATGCTTTAAATTGGGACAAGTAACTATACTTAAAACTGAATTAAGTGACAGTTGCTAAATCTTGAAGCTATTTGCTTATCAAATATTTGAAATTGTTAAAATAGATGTAAAGATTAAGTCAGAAGGTAAAAAAAAAAAAAAAGCTGTCTAAATAACTCCCAATGCATTGCAATATTACTCATACTAACAAAAATTAATCTGGTTTGTGGTTTGGTCTAGAATTTCATTTGAATGAGAATGGTCATTTTACTTTTTCTTCTGATTTTGGTGAACCAGAGTTGTTCCAAATAAATCTCTGTGGGGTTTATTTTTAATTCTTAGAGAATAATCTTTTTGCTTTAAACATTAGATTCCTTTGTACAAATATATTTAATGGTTTGTTCCTATCCAAACCATAAGAGTTAGCCATGCCATCATGCTGACCTCAGTATAAGTAGTTTCACTCATCAATTATACCATCTAAAGCAAAAATTAAATTTCCTGTTATTTAAACTCAGTTGAAATGTAAAATAAATATGACATTACAGTAAAATCCCTTTCCCATACACTAACACTGGGAAGATAAAATCTTGTGAAAGAAAAAAGTAATTCAAAACCCCAACCAAAGGTTGGCTTACGTTAAGTCATTTTTAATAAAGTATGAGTTCAATCAAATAACAGGCAGCTTCTTGGAAAATATTGCAATGGTACTGTGTTCTCAGGATATCCCAGAAGAGATAGCAGCATTTTTTTGCAAATATATCAACACAGAACTGTTAGCTTAAAGTTAAACAGGAATTCCTTGGGAAATACAGTCTTGATCAAATGCAATCTCAGATAATTACATAAGGCAAATCGGTCTCTGGCAATTTTAGGTGTGTGCAGGTATCAATAGTATAGTTGTTGAAAGTCAGACTTCCTGGGTTTAAATACTGGCTCAGACTTTTATTAGTTCTGTTTCCTTCAATAAGTAGTATCGCCTTCAGTTTCCTTATGCACCTTCACACTTACAGGTATGATCCTTGCCATGTGTAACACTTTTTTTTATGCATCCAAGTCTTGGCTCAAACAGCTATTGCTCATCCGAACCACAGAACACAGAAAATGAACCACAGAACACAGAAAATAATTTTTTTATCCCCCACCCCATACAGTTACAGTTTTTTTTTTTCTTAAAGTGAGAACATTTAGAAGCTACTCTCTGCAATTTTTAGATGTATAATACAATATTAACTATTGTTACTGTACTGTATATTACATCCCCAGGACTTATTTATGATTAGAAGTTTGTACCTTTTTTTTTTTTTTTTTTTTTTTTAAGAGAGAAAGTGCATGCAAACTGGGGTGGGGGAGAGGCAGAGGGAAAGGGAAAGAGAGAATCTCAAGAAGGTTCCATGCCCATAGTTGATCCTGTCTCCAGGCTACATCTCATGACCCTGAAATCATGACCTGAGCCAAAATCAAGAGTCTGATGTTTAACTGAGCCACCAATGCTCCCCAGAAGTCTGTACTTTTTGACCACATTTTGCCATGATTCTCCCAAGGAAGTTAAAAAATTAGTGCCATTCTAGAATAGAGGAGAGTGGTTAATTTGTTACATACAACGGGTTTTGGGGTATGCTAAAAAATCGTCTACCCCCCAAAAGATATCTATATTCTTGTTATGAGCTAAATTGCACCCAACCCTTCATTCATATCTTGAATACCTCAGAGTGTGGTTTACTTGGAGATAAAATCTTGAAAAAGATAATAAATGTAAAATGAGGTCATTAAGGTAAATCTTAATCCAATATGCTTGTACCTTTTTAAGAGATTAGGACATAGACATGCACACAGGAAAGACCATGCAAAGTCACCGGGAAAAGACCGCACGACAGGCCAAGGGGAGACACCTCAGAAGAAATCATCCCTGCTGACATCTCAATCTTGGACTTCTGATTTCCATTAGGTGAGAAAATTAATTTATAATGTCTAAGCCATCTGGTCTATGGTACTTGTATAGTATAGGTTTAATTTAATGAATACATTACAATTTATGATTCTTTCTATTCTTAGGTATTGCTGTATTGCTGCTTTCATCCTTTTAATAAATGACCTTATATGAACATACATAAATGTTTCTGTTGAGTATCTGGGTAGAAACAGAAGTATGGGGATATGGGGTATTTGTATGTTTAGGGTGAGCAAATACTACGACGTATTTCCCAACTATAAGTCTACACCCCTGCCAGAAGTTTGAGAGTGCTATTTTTTTTTTTTTAATAAATCCAGCCTTTCTGATAGCTTGGTAATAATAACCTATTTTATTTATTTATTTTTTTTAAAGATTTTATTTATTTATTTGACAGAGAGAGATCACAAGTAGGCAGAGAGGCAGGCAGAGAGAGAGAGGAGGAAGCAGGCTCTCTGCTCAGTAGGGAGCCTGATGCGGAACTCGATCCCAGGACCCTGAGATCATGACCTGAGCCAAAGGCAGCGGCTTAACCCACTGAGCCACCCAGGCGCCCCAATAATAACCTATTTTGAATTAACTTAAAGTATTATTGATAGAAAATAAATTGTATCCTTTTTAAATACAGGGTTTGATTAGTTTAGACAAAAGCATGCACCTATGTAACTACAACCATAATCAAGAAAAAGGACATCTCCATAACCCTTCAAATTCCCCTATGCCCTCCGTAGTCATGT
This sequence comes from Mustela nigripes, assembly GCF_022355385.1. Lineage (NCBI taxonomy): Eukaryota > Metazoa > Chordata > Mammalia > Carnivora > Mustelidae > Mustela > Mustela nigripes. The sequence goes on along the minus strand of NC_081569.1, from coordinate 123,642,343 downwards.
CTTTTTTGCCAAGTCACTACAACATTTTTTATGACTACAGATGAGTTTATCTTTACTAAAGTTTTATGTAAAATAAAATTATGAAGTATATAATTTTGTCTTCCTTCACCAAATTTTTGATATCCATCCCTCATGTGTATATAAATAGTTCATTAACTTGTATTCTTGAGTATTATTCCATTATAAGGTTATGCTACATATTGTGCTTAATTCCTCAGTTGTCAATGAATATTTGGGTTGTATGGTAAAAATAAATGCAGCCTTGTAACACAATGCCAAAAATGCCAAGCCCATTTTTAAAGTTAGTTTTATTATTTTACATTACCAGCAACAATCTATCAGAGTTATGGTTTGTGAACATACTTGCTAACACTTGGTGTGGTAAGTATTGGAAACTTAATCCAATACATTTGATATGATTTTGATTAAATTGGTTTAATGTTTAAATATTCTCATCACAGTCCCTCATGACAAAAACAATTGGACATCTTATCATGTACTTACTGACATTGGTATATTTTCTTTTATGAAGTGACTTTTCAAATGTTTGCTCATTGTCTGTTGGACTGTTTTCTAAATATTGAGTTGTAAGAAAGACTTCTTTGCATGTTCAGTACACACATCTTTGGTCAGATAAATTGAAAATATTTTCCTTAGGTCTGTGCCTTTGCTTTTCATTGTCTTAGTAATATTTTTCAGAGAGAACTTTTTGATTTTTATGAATTTTAATTCATTTTTTCTCTGATGGAATATGTATTTTATGTCTCTTTAAGAAACCTTCATCTACTTCCAAGTAGTGAGGATGTTTCTTCTACATTTTCTACCAGAAGTTTTATAGTCTTAGTTCTTCTAAATCTGTGATGGATTTTAGTGTGTTTTTTTGGGGTTTTGTTTTGCTCTTTAATATTGAAAGGTTTTAGCACCATTTGTGTGGAACTGTCATTCTTCTCCCTAATCAATTCTTTGGGCACCTTGATCAAAAATTAAATAAAATTGAAAGGTTTTAGCACCATTTGTGTGGAACTGTCATTCTTCTCCCTAATCAATTCTTTGGGCACCTTGATCAAAAATTAAATAAACATAATTAAAATAATAATAAAAATTTAAAATCAGAAAAATACCCAGACAATGGAATCTAATATTTCCAAAATAAAACACATTTCTAGTTTTAAAAATAAATGAATGTGTAGATTGTATGAATCTATTTCTGGACTCCCTTTCCTTTACTGATGTATGTATCTTTATACCCATGCCACACTGCATTGGTTACTGCATTGGTCAGATATTGTAAGTCTAATTTTCTTTTAAATTTTGTCCAATATAAATGATTTTCAATTCCATATCAAATTAAAATTCACCTTACAACTAAAAAAATTATTTGAATTGGAATTATGTAGAATAAATTAAATGACATCCTAAAAAGATTGAATTTTTAGATTTATAAATAAAATATTCCATTTGTTTAGTTCTTTTAAAATTCATTTTTAAATTTGTGCATTCGTGGTATAGGTCTTATAGAAATGTCATTAAATTTTGCCCTAATTCATATTTTTGATGCTTTGTAAATGGAATTTTTATACACATTTTTCACTCTACTTTGATGATAGCATAAAGAAATATATTTCATTTTGGATATTGACCTTATATTCCAAGAACATGCTGTATTAAATAATTAATTCTAGTAGCTTTTATCTAAGTATAATAAGAGGTCCATCTACTTGACCATGTTGTTTATAAATAAACATTTTTTCATTTCTGTTTTAAAATTTTATTTATTAGAGAGAACATGTGTGAGAGAGCATGAGTGGGGGGTAGGAGAGTGGAAGAGGAAGCAGACTCCATGTTGCACAGGGAACCCAAGGTGGGACTAACCCCATGACTCTGGGATCATGACCTAAGCTGAAGGCAGACTCAACCAACTGAGCCACCTAGGTACCCCTCCAGTCCATTTTTTGTTTATTAATTTTCCTTACTTTACTACACTATTTAAGACTTTCAGAATAATATTAGATAGACACAGTGAAAGTGAACTTATCCTATGGGGTAAACACTCATTTTATTTTTAACTGTTAACTATAGGATTTTGTAGATTTTTTTTTTTAATCCACTGATACTCTGTATTATAAACGGGCATTGAATTTTGCAAAATGTTTTCTCTCTAGTTATTAGGATACTCAAATGATTTTTTTTCTCCTCCTGTTTATGTGCTAAATTACATTGATTGCCTTACTATGATAAGTTCTACTGAGCTATATGTATTAATTTTTAGAGATCAAAGAGATCAAAGAATTTGCTTTGTTAATTTTTTTTTTTTAAGGTTGTTATTTATATGTACATGAAGAAAATTGGTCAGGGGAGTCTTTTTTTTTTTTTTTTTTTCTTTTCCTGTTACTGTCCTTGTCCAATTTACTATCATATGTTCTCTCCCTTCTATTGTTTGAAAGCAACTATAGGGATTATTTTTTTTTCCCCTAAATGTTCAACAGAATGCTCTAAAAATAGACATTCTGGGCCTGGTACTTTCTTTGTAAGAGGTTTTATAGAGGGCTATTAAGTTTTTTCATTTCTTCTTGATTCAGTTTTAGTATTCTGTTTCCATCAAGGATTTTTCCATTTGTCTTAGTTGTCAGTTTTTTTTAGAAAAAGTCATTCATGGTATTTTTCCTTCTATCCTTTTCATGTCCATTGGAGTGTAATGATATCTTCGCTTTTATTCTTGATATTGTTGAATATCAATATATGGTCTTTGATGTTCTTACTTTTAATAAGTTTTCATTTATCTTTTACTTTTTTTTCTCTATTAGCATTTCGTGTTCTTTGATGACCTGAGGTCATAAAAATATTTCCATATGTTTTAGCCTAAAAGCTTTATTGTTTCACCTTGCACATTTATGTTTATAATCCACCTGAAATAGACTTTTATGTAAGACGTGCAGTTGAGGTAAAAATTCAGTTTTGCCAGCACCATTTTATAGAATGGCCATTCATTCTTTCTTACACCTCAGTTTATAATATATGTGTGGAACGGCATCTATAGAGCTTGTTTTATTAAATTGTTCACTTTTCTATGTTTCTGATGCTTTAATTGACATTATTTAAAATAAAGATTATATTTTATATGTAGTTCTTTGAGGTTTACTCTGCTTCAGCAGTTCTTGGATATCTGGTCCTTGCAGATTTCCAGACAAATTTTACAATTGGCTAATTTTCACATGGGAAAAAGAGAAAAATAAAAGCTGTGACTTTTTTTAAATGGGAGGACATTGGCTGTCAATCAACGAGTAGTGATTTGACTTCTTAGCAAAACTGAGTGTTCCATTGCCTGAACATGCTATATTTAAACTCTAATTATTTAGATATTTGAAATCTTTGATAGTGATTTGGATTGTTTAGTAAAGGTTTTGCAGTCTTTTATTAGATTCACTGGCAAATATTTGACATTCTTTGATGATGTTATAAATAGTATATATTCTTTAAATTGTTAAATTCCATTTGTGACAACTAAAATTAAAATTGAATTCTCCATATTTACACTATAACTTTAAACCTTTGCTAATTACTGATTAAATGTCATAGTTTCTTTACATTTATCTTTGTACACATCATATTAAAGGCAAATTGTGATAGATTTTTTTTACTTTTCTAGTAATTGAACTTTTTATTTCTTTCTCATTGATTATAATTGTTCATCATTAAGTCAGATGTTTGTTAATAGTCAATGTAAATGTTCTTTATAGATTAAGAAAGCATTTTGTTAATTTTTATTCTTTCATAAATGCTGGACTTCTTCGAATGCCCTTATTGCATTTAAGATTGTCATTTTTTCCTACAAAAATGGTAAACTACAGTGGCTTATTTAATTTTATAAATTAAGATATAATTTATATATTATAGATTCTATCCTTTTTCATGCACACTCCCTGAATGCACACTCATTCTCCATCTCCCCTAATAATAAATAAAATCTCTATAACTATCCATATACTTGTTGTTAGATAGCATACATCTTTAATTCACTTAAGTAAATACCTAGTAGTGGGATTGCTAATCATGTGATAAGAATAAGTTTAGCTTTATTTTTTTATGATTTATTTATTTATTCAGAGAGAGAGAGGTGTGAGCACATGTGCAAGCAGGAGAGGGGAGGAGGAGCGGGCATGGGAAAGAATCTTAAACAGACTCCCTGCTGAGCTTGGAGGATCACAGGCTGGATCCCAGGGTCCTGAGATCCTGAATAGAAATAAAGAGTCAGATGCTTAACCAACTGAGCTACCCAGGTTTTACTTTATTATTACCAAATGTTTACCCAAAGTAGTCTTATCCATTTTGCATTCATTCCAGATACATATGAGAATTTCATTTGTTTTGCAAATTTGTCAGCAGTTGGTATGCTCAGCATGTGTTACTTTTGTTGTTTTGTTCTAATAGAAATGTATTGGTATCACAGATTTAATTTGCATTTCCCTAATAGCTAATGATATTGAGAAAATATTTTTGTACTTGTTTACAATCTATATATATATATATATATATATATATTTGGGTGTGATTCATCTTTATAAATTATAATCCAATTATTTTAGTGGGTTATTTATTTTATTATTGAGTTTTAGGGTTTCCTTATATATTGTGGATTCTATCATTTATCAGATGTGTGATTTGCAAATATTTTCTCAGTCTTTGGATTGTTTTAATTTTCTTAATAACATCTTTCAAGCAACAGAAGTTCTTATTTTTGATTAATTTTAATTTAGCATTTTTATAGGGCATATGCCAAGATTTTGGTATTTTCAAAAATATATGTACACTTGATTTAATATTGTTTCTAGTAATTAAATTTTTATATCCTTCTTTTTACTTTTTACAATAACTTACCCTTTTCTTAAGTTATCTTTACATAGTTTTATAAGTTTTTGGTCTTATATATTAATTAGTCTTATATATTAATATAGTGTAATACAATATTCTATCTTAGTCATGGTCCCTTTATATTATATCTTAAAATTAGGTATAAAGTATCCTTCAAACTTCATCTTTTTTTTCAGACTATTCTTGCTATTTCAGCTTACTGCCTTCCCATATAAATCTCAGGATTAACTATTTTTAATATAAAAACTTTGGATGGGGTTTGTTTGGGATTGCATTAAATCTATAGGTTAAGTTGGAAAGAATTAACATCCTAATAATCATGAGCTGCTCAATTAAGAAACAAGGTATTTCTCTCTTTTACATAGATCTTGGTTAATTTTAGCAAGGGTGTTTATCACGAGTTTTTTGTAGTTATAGCATAGAAACCCTGCATGTACTTTCTTAGTCTCATGTATCTATTTCATGGTCTGTTTGGAGCTATTGTAAATGCTACTTTTATAATTCAGTTCCAATTTGTTCATTGCTAATACATAGATATATGTGTGTGTTTGTATAATTATGTATATTTATACATAGATATATAATATCATTGATTTTTTAATAATTAATTTGTAGCCTGTGACCATGCAAAATCATTTATTAGTTCTAGTAACCTTTTGTGTAGATTCTTTTGAATTTTTATACAGGCATAAAATGGAGAATAAAGAAACTTTTGTTGTTTGCTTGATCTGTCTGTATGTTGTTTATTTTTCATGGCTTATTGCATTGCCTAAAACCTCCATATAATGTTTTATAGAATTGTTGAGAGGAGCCATGATTATCTCATTTCATTCATATACGATGTTAGCTGTAAGTTTTGTAGATTCCCTTGATCAGGTTTACTATTAGTTTGCAGAGAAATTTTATCAATAGATACTAAATAATGCCCAGTGGTTTTTTTCATCTTTTATTTTATTTTTTGTAAATAGACAGAGAGAACACATGAGCAGGGCGTGGGGAAAGAAAGAGAGGGAGAGAGGGAATCTTAAGCAGACTATGCTCAGTGTGGAGCCCAATGCAGGGCTTAATCTCAAGACACTGAGTTTATGACCTGAATTGAGATCAAGAATCAGACGTTTAACCACCTGAGCCACTTAGGCACCCTTTCTCTGCATCTTTAGAAGGTATCTTTATTTATTATTTTTAGTCTGTCAGTATGCTGATTTTTATTAATTTTAAAATATTAGAACATATTTCCATTCTAGAATTCCCATTTATTTTGAAGATTGCAATTACCGAGTTAAATTCTCCACATTTCATCTTTGTCTTCATGCTTTTTTTTCATATTCTTTTAAACATCTTAGTCATAATTATACTATCCTTTATGAATAAGTGTAATATCTGGAACATCTGTGAATCTGCTTCTATTGTCTGACATTTATCTTAGAGTTTAGACATGTTGCCTGCATTATGACAAGTAGGGTAATTTCTGATTAAATCTGAAATCATTTATTTTTTTAAAAAATATGTTTGACAAGGTATCTTCTAGAGAGGAGCTAGCCTTCCATTTGCTGTACTTATGCACTGGGGACTGCTTACATTAACCCAGTCAGAGACTGTGTTGCATAGTGGCTAGCTTGTTTTGTTGGTAAGGCATAGTACCCTTCTCATTATCACCTGGCCCTCCAGGTTTTCAACATGCTGTTTTCTTTAGGGCTTTTAATGTTCAATAAATAAGAAACTCTGAACTTTATCTCAGGAAACCTTTGAAATCTCCATTCATCTTTTTAGAGTCTTTCTCTTAAGGATTTTTAACCTTCCCATTTATGCTACTCCAGAATATATCCAATGGATCAATAGGGCAATTCACTATGTTCTTGAGTTCACCGTTCCAAGTCCCTGTCCAAAGTTTTGTTATTTAATTCTAAATCACAGCAGCAACTCTCAGTGGATACATTTTCAGCTTTCTGTCTAGACCCCAAATCAGAAAATGCCTGAAGATCACCACTTTTGAAGATCTTTCCTTTCTGAAATCTTAACCTGTTCTGGTCCCAGTACTGGTTATAACTCTAGCCTTCTGCTGTCCTCAAATAGATATTTTTATATTCCGTGTAGTATTTTGTTTTATTTTATTTGTTTTGTTGTTGTTGTGGTGGTGGTGGTGGTTGCTTTCAACAGAAACATTGGTCTGTCACTAGGTAGTACATATCAACCACAAGAAGTTTTTCCTAAATATATTATTTTTCATGTGAGATCAAGGATTTTATTTGTTGTCTCTGATTCTTGGCTCATAAACAGTGGTTCACACATAGTGGACCCTCACTGAAAATCTGCTAAGTGAAAGAATAACCAATATATTTCCAGGAAAATAGACAAGCCCATCAAAATATGTCATCTTTATTTTGAATATGTCAACTTAACTGTAAGTAACTATATATTATGTCACTAGTGTGTCCTAACATCTGTTGAAAATTATGGGTTTAGTTACTTTGCAATGTTGACCTTTTTTGTTCTGGTAATAAGAAGACATTCTGTCACTATCTTATTATTATTATTACTATTAATAATATATAATAAGATAGTGATAGTAATAATAGTAATATTATTAATAGTAATTAATTATTAATAGTGATAATAATAATAAGATAGTGACTGTAATTATAATAAGATGTGTCATTATAATAAGATAGTGACTGTCATTATCTTATTATTATTATTTTGATATGAGAAAACAATACAAAAGCTGCCATAAACCTAGATATATTTACCAGAGATTTTCTTAAATTATAAATGTGTGTGCATCCAGAATGATTGGCAATATTCCTAACACATCTGAGTTTGAGTAAATTATAGATGAGAAAATAAAATTAGAATTCTAGTAAATACATTTTGTCAGATAACACATTATAATACAGAAGTAGTTTAGTTATTTCTGATTTCTATTAAAACATCTTGATAGACTTTTCCTTGCATAAACTACTACGGCAGAAAACAGAAGAGAAAATTATCTCCTGAAATGTTTTTATTTGAAAAGTATAGGTTAAATTGATTGCCCTGGAGGTGACTGCAATCAAGGGGAGAGATTGACTAGAAACATGATTCAGTAAGAAAATAAAGAAATCTTATGCAATGTTACACAAATCCAAGGAACTTGAACTTTATTTTGGGTGTCTGGGGTAAGCACTTGCTTTAATATTGCTTATGTTCCCTTTTATTTGAGAATATAGGTAAAGAATAATTATCAGAATGCAAGGAATTCCACTGTCAGACGGAAAATACCTTAGTAGGCACTGGAATCATATTACAGTGAGCCCTAAACTTTTACTATAGGGTTAGGATTTGATAATTTCACATACTCCGAGTTCCTGGGAAGCATATGCTCACATGGGAGTGAGTGTTATCTATTTTTTTTTTAAATAAATCTTTAAAGATTGAGAGATTCTCAATCATTGCTTATATTTTCCTTTTAATGTATTTATTCTCACCTTACTCTCACCGTTGACATCATTGGCTTATTACTAAATCTATGAGAAAAAAATAAGGGACCTTTTCCTTAGCTTAGCAAATCATAAAAATTTGTCTGAAAGGAGCTCTTAAAAAGTAGACTGCAAGTTTTGCATTACATTTCACAGCATGAGATAAGAGTTGTGATCTCTCCATCTGAAATATCCAAATGGCCCTGGTTTACTCAGTTTAGATGAAAACACTAATGGTACCATTGCCTGTTGCTGCAGAGCTCTGTTCTTCATTCTGGTAAAGCACCAGCCTTAAAGGGACCAGGGTTCATTTTTAAGGGCATTTCAAAAAGAAAGCTAACACTACCAAATAAACACATTTAATGAAGTGAGATTACTAGTCACTAAGGCACTAATGAACTTGAAGAGAGCTGCGGCCAATAGAATTTCTCCTGCGTCCCCTCCTGCCAATATCCAGGACTTCAGCTGGAGAGATAGGATGTAGAATTCATCCAGTGTTCAATACTCAGATAGAGGAGACAGAATTCTTTCTCTATAGTCCTCTACTGTCAAAATGGCAGCTGAATCCTGGATCAAAATGAATATGAAGTAAGAGATATGCAAATTTGATTTTTTTTCCCTACTTTTACAAAGGAGAGGTCTTCCTTATACTCTTCGAAATGTATAATTTCTGGTTCTATATTACTAAAACTTTGATTTTGTCAAATTTCTTTGCTTCTGCTTAAAGATATAATATTATTAATCTACATAGAAGAAATACTGCAAAATTGTCTAGGCCTACATTGGGCAAAAGAGCATGAAAGAATTAAAGAAGCAAAAATAACCCAGCAGTGACTTAGAAATTGCCAAAGAAAACTCACAGACTACGTCTTCCCTTAACACTATCCCCACAACCAGATACACACACTGCCCCTCCCAACATTACCTAATGAAACTCTCCCCTCTGTCCTCATGGACTCAAAGCAAATAGTATGTCTGTCTTGGTGCACTGTTTGCCAGCTGCCCGTCTCAGAGCATGGCATTAAAGCAGCGAATGTGACATCAGGTGTGTTGAATGTGTGCATGCATAGATGCCCGGGGCAATGTAAGGAATGAGCCAAGAAGGACAAACTAAGAAGCTGAGCAAGTGGAAGGAAGAAGGGAAACACACACAGGCTTTTAAGCAATTTACTAATCAAAGATAGAGGCATGATCTACTGATCAGTTTGGCACATTAAGTGTCAGTTTTGCAGATACTTGTAAAAATACACCCTGTCGTCTGTTAAGTTTGGTTGTCCAGAGAATTGTTGTGCCATTAATTTGGCTGCAGCAGACAGTACTGATCAGAAAACAGATTGGCTGTACAGGGACCCAGTTCCTTTGCTCACCTACTATGTATAGCAGTACCTGCTTAAAGAAAGAAGGACCTGTTTAAAACTAAAAATGTTTGGTCCATTAAAACAAAAACAAAAACAACAGGGCTCAGTTGATTAAGCGTCTGCCTTGGTCTTGAGTCATGGTCCTGGGTCCTGGGATCATGTGCCTCATCCGGTTCTCTGCTCATCGGGGAGTCTGCTTCTCCCTCTCCCTCAGTCCCGCCCCCTGACTGTGCTCTCTCTCTCGCTCCCAAATAAATAAAATATATTAAAAAAAAATTAAAACAAATAGTTGCTAATACAATTATATGATCTAGTCTGTAGCAAACTGATATTATCCTGATGTTCCAATGGTAAACATACTGTTGAGTGTTACAAGGTAGGCACCAATGTTATGAATACGATGTATGTCCTCTGCTGGCTTTCTTCACCTCATCGTTCATGCGTGCTCTGCTGGAGCTCTGCAAGGGGAGCATTACTATGCAACTGCTTAAAATCGTGTCATCAGTACATTCCGGTTAAGGAGGTCCAGGGAGAACAAGCTCAACGTACTCTCCCTGTGGGATCAGATAGGCTCTGCAAGATCTTAACAGTTCAGTTTCTTTCAGCCTCCTAAAAGAAATGGAAGTCAAAAAGGAAATTTTTTTTTTCTTATAACTTGCTTGCTTCCTACTTTTTGTGCTGCAAGCATCCTGTCTTCAGACTTTCTGCATCTGCTTTTATTTCATCTCTAGCTAGTCATGAATTCCAGCCTTTTCTCCAAGGAAAACACTTCCCCCTGTGGATCATTCCAAGATCACATTCAGAAGGGAATGTCAAGTAAACCACTATAGGAGCTACAATTTGTACCTATATCAAGGAATGCTTGTGTTTTTTTCTTAGGCATAAGCAATGACAGCAGGTGCTTGCCTTTTTTCCAACTTACTTTTTTCTTGTACTGTACGTGTTTTATAGAGAATCTCATACCACGGATCCTTTCTAGGAAAAGGCAGAGTATGAATATATAATGAAAGCTTTGATAGTTTGTAATTTAACAAAGACCTTTATGTTTAATCCTGCCAACTGCCTCCACTTAGAACCAAAGTCAGTGAAATCAGAGACTACACAACTTGCCCAGTATCCTATTTGGCAGCTTAGAAACTCAAAATCTTCTTGAAATTTAAGTCTTTTTGATGAACTTTCATAATTTCAACGGTTCAGCTATTTTCAGACTTTGTGGACAAGATCAACAGTTTTGGGATGATGGGGAAGTCTTCTCTGTCATCTGTACCCATCTCTTCTGCTTTCCCATCAGCCCTTATCCTTCTGCCATGTTCTCCAAACACACGAAATTAGCATTTCGTTCTTAAAGATGCCCGATCTCTGACAGGTTAATACTTGTTTCTCTCTGTCCCTTCCCTGATCTAATATGATTCCCCTTTCTGCCTAGACAACTATTTTTCTTTAAGTGATTATGAACACATGACCTGGGGTGTTCTGTTACTTTCAGCTACGTAATTTTGGTAAGTTTCTTAAACTTTCTGTACTTCAGTGCCCTCATTCATAGCATAAGGTGGTAATAGCACTTTCTTTATAGAGTTGCTTCTGGGTAAAAAGATTTAAGTCATTGAAAACACTAAGATAGTTGCTAGTTAATTAGAACCCAAAGTAACCAAGTTTTGTACTTCATATATCTTATACCATATACAACTGGAGGTGGAGGATCCTGTTACATTTTCTCCACTCTGTGGACTTCGTAACTATTATTTTTCTTCTAAATCTCCTCTGCCAAAACTATAATTCAGACCCCGATCACTTATTGGTTGAAATTCTGTGATTTTCTCTTACATGATCTTCCTAACCCATAATTTCTCCCCATCAAAGTTATTTCCCACAGTTTTGACAATGCAGTCTTTCTAAACTGTAAATCCAGTCAATTCCCTCACTTGCTTTGAACACTTCAATAGCATCCGATAGCTTTTTTTTTTTAAGATTTTATTTATTTATTTGACACAGACAGAGATCACAAGTAGGCAGAGAGGAAGGCAGAGAGAGAGAGGGAAGCAGGCAGAGAGCCCAATGTGGGGCTCGATCCCATGACTCTGAGACCATGGCCTGAGCCAAAGGCAGAGGCTTAACCCACTGAGCCACCCAGGCGCCCCAGCATCCTGTAGCTTTTAGCTTACACAAAGTTCTACATGCTTAAATCTCTGCTTTATCCTCTAATTCTGTCTTACCAAATGCACTTTATCTCTTATCTTGCAGAAACTGCTGAACGGTAATGAATGAATGAATAAATATTAGGTGCACATTGAGTCATGCTATAAGCATGAGCATATCTATTGGACACTGCATAATGATGTCCTTTTTAACCCTGGTATCTGAGACAAAGCCGAAACTATGTCCCAGCAGGATTAAAGGAGGAATCTGCATCGCTGAAATGCACTGACTCTAAAATAATCAAACACTTTAATCATCTTTGAAGGACCAGTAAGCCCAGGGATCGTCAAAAGGGAAATCTAAAGGAACTGAAGTCCCTGATGGCCGTGATCTTCCTCACAGTCACATTTGCTTATAGACATGCTACCTTGGGCCGATATAGACTCCTATGCCATTCCTTCTTAATATAAACATTCTGATAGTTTTCTTACTTTTAAAAATTGTATAAATACATGCAAAAAGTGCAAAAAATGAACTCAAATATATACGTAGTGGATTTTTTTTTACACTTGTTTACACCCATATACAATCATCATCAAGGTTAAGGTCAACATTTTAATCACATGCAAATATCTCTTGGGCTCCTACCCTCCCAGTCAATGTCCAGCCACACTCCAGAGGTAACCTAGTTACTCCATCTTCTAACATTAGTCAATTTTGACTTCTTCCAATATGTATTCTTTGTGTTTGGCTTCTTTTATGTCACAAAGTACCTATGAGAGGTATCCAAGATGTTTTGTGTGTCAGTAGTTTGTTCCTTTTATTCCTGCAACTTATCCCATTATAAAAATATACCATAATTTGTTTTCTCCTGTCTCCTATTGATGACGTTTGGGGTGTTTCTAGTCTGAGGCTACAATATACAAACATTCTTGTAGGTATCTTTGGTGGACATATTTATTCATTTTTCTTGTATATGTACGAGTGGTATTATTGGGTCATGGGATCCTTTAGCTTTTGACATTTTTATTTTTGCATATTTTTTATTTATTCTCTCCCTGCTTTGCTTAGCCCTTAGCAGCCCTTGTTGACTCTTCTGGCCATATTATCATGTTATATTATTTTTCCCGATTCTTCTTTTACACTGTCTCCATGTTCTTTAACTAGACACTTATCTTGAACAATTAGAAATCTAATAAAAAGATTTCTGAGATGGACTTTTCCTTGGTTTGACTGTTGGATTTTTTTTTTCTTTCTACTTTATAAGAATGTTCTGAAGTATTATGAAATCACTGATATGCCACCAAAAATTCCAATACTTGTTTGGAAATTTCTTACTTTTAAATTTTACCTGTGTACCCTTTTACCATTTCTTTTTGACCTCATTACCAAAGAATCTATGAGTATAACTTATCTGATGTTGTTTAGGATGATTAGCATGATTCTTTGATCGTTAAATGTTCCTTACATACATTACATGCATGACTATTTTATCAAGTATTCATTTTATATTCTGTGTTCGTTCCTGGGGAGGTAGGGGGTATCAAAAATAACACTCGCAGTTGTATCCTAAAAGCATTAACTCTTAGATTCTAGCTTTAGCCCTTTGAGTGTAATTCCAAGTGGCTAGGCAAAATTTTTCAGACTTCTCAGTGACCTTCGCTTTCTTCATGGTTTCAGAATAATAGGATTTATGTCTTTGTGATGCTCTGATTTGCTGTAGAAACCACTCTAGTGACTTCTGCAATGAAGTCTCCTGTTTCACTTTAGCTGTAACATTTTTGGAAAGAAAACAAGAGAACTGAAGAATGTTTCAGCAGGATTTGAAAGAAAAAAAAGGGGGGGCTTTTAGTACTAAGATGCCAGGTAATGGTGTTTCTTTGTTCTTTCTGGGAAATGCAAGTGATAAATATCAGAGACAGAATGAAGCATATGATAAACAAGAACAAAATCTGAAGCAGGGAAGTAATTTTTGATGCTGCTGATAGTGGCAATAAAATTCCACCCACACTTACATGTAAAATGAGAACTCCTTACTAAAATATATGGACTATAAGAAATCACTCAGGATTTAAGCTTTATTCAGATATAATGAAACCTTTCACACAGAACCAGAGATTATCTCATAAAAATAATTCATTCCCCCTGATTTGCCTAGGACAAGATAAGATCATCCTTTCCTAGTTATCCGTCTAGTAAGAGCTTTGGCCAATCTCTGATTTCCATAAGGACCAAACCAGTACTTCATGGAAATATTTATGATGATAAGGTTCTCAAAAGAGCTTCTGAGTGTCCTTTCTTTTTCCTTGTCTGTCTTCAATCCATAACTTCACTGCCCTTTAGGGGAATTCTGAACAGACCCAGAGAGCACAGAATGCTTTTTACCTCAAAGAAGTTTAGGGTTTAACACAGATATGACAACTTCCTACCTTAGCAAGGTACTTACTTTTTCTCTGCTACAGCAATTTGCTTCCAACAGTGCAAATACTATGAGAAGTGTACCTAATAGGCAGAATGTCATCATTCCTGTATGCTTCATAGATTCCCCACTCCTTATCAAGACAGCATCATCCTGGAAGTCAGGCAGGTCAACAATCCTCTTCTGAGTTCACTCTGCTGGGTCTGTGACCTTGGTTAGATTGTACATAGTGTATGATCTTCGGTTTCCCCTACCTATGACATAGAAAAAATCATGCCCTCATCTTATAGAACGGTACTGAGAATTAAATTAATAACAAATATGGAAATGCTGGCATCTTAATATATCTCCCTTACCTAAGTACTTTTCCATTTTAACTTGACTTTATATGTTTAAAAATTCTTATAGTAGTTGCAGAGAACATATTATAACTTTTGAGGGCAGTGTGCAGTAGCTACAAGAAGAAAAAAAAAAAAGCAGTTTGGAGTCACACGAATTCAGTTTATGACAGAAGTTCCACACTGACTTTTGAAAGGTGACTAATCTCTTTGAATCTTAGTTTCTTCAACTATAACATAGAGATAATAGTTATTTGGTAGGGTAGTTTCAAGGGTCAAAGAAGGCGATATATAAAGAATATTTATTGTTGAGGCATACTGTAATAAGTTAAAAGTAATATAAATCTCAGGGCACCTGGGTGGTTCAGTCAGTTAAGCATCTGACTGACTCAGGTTATGAGGCTCAAGTCATGACCTCCGAGTCCTGGGATGGAGTCTGGCGTCGGGCTCCCTACTCAGTAGGGAGTCTGCTTGTCCCTCTCCCTCTCCTTCCCCTCCCCCACTCATGTTCTCTCTCTCTCTCAAATAAATATATTAAATCTTTTAAAAATGATATAAATCTCTTCTATAATAGGATTAAAAAGAACTTTGGATATATACATACACACTCAAGATATGTCATAAGGTTTTCCCATCATAGTTAGAATGACATTAAACACCTCTCCCTGGACTGGTTCTACCTCTGAGTCATTCTCCTCGGTTTTCTTCCAAGATTACTCTGCTTCAGCCATCATGGCCATCCTGTTAGTCTTCAAACAAGCCAGACTCACTTCCAGCAGAGGAATTCTGCTGCTCCCCTTTCTTGATTGGAATATTCTCCTCTCAGCAATTTCAAGCAAGTTCATTCTCCAGGAATGCCTCTCCCAAATACCTTCTCCAGCCTCTTTAGAATAGCAGCTCACTTCCCCAAGCACTCTCTAGTACTCCACCATGCCCTGTGTGTTTTGATACACATATTGAACTGTGAAATTAGAGCATGCATCCATTTGTTTACTTACTACCTCTCTTAGACAAAAGCAGATCCTTACTATTTTATACCTTCTTATCCAGAGCTGTAAAATGGTTTGATATAATGATACCAAGATGCATGTGCAAAATGAAGAAATCCATCCATTGATCAAACCATACTTCATACTTAAGCTTGTGTAACATTCTTTTCTGTCCATTGTGTCTCTGAACACATGTACAAAGAGACACTGCTCTCAACAAACACCACTTAGTATAGCTACTTACTTACAAGGCAAATGCCTATAATGTCCACTTCAGAGTTATGGAGAGTCCCAATATGTTTTTTTTTTTTTTTGTATTTACACTAGCATAAATGGTGAACTAGAAATACTTATCCTGTTAAATAAATTTTGACAAATAAATGTATTTTAGTGGAATACCACCATGTTTTCCTAATGTGAGTGATGATGTTGATCACACCCTTGCCTCCTGACGGTTCCTATGAATGTCCATAGGTTTTTTTTTGTTTTTTTTTTTTTTGTCTATTTTCAGCAAGCTGGGAATTTTTAAATATAGTACCTGCTTTTCTCTTTAGTTTCTTCTACTACAATCTGAGAAATGTTTGTGGCATTGGAATTTATTCAGCGTAAATGAACTCCTGTCCTAATCAAATGTCTCAGCTTCTAAACTTTCACCATTTAGTCATCCACAAAAGTATTTGATTGCCTTCTCTGCTCCTCTGCCATAAATGCTAAACTTTAATTAGTTTGGCAGTTCCTTACACATGAAGCCAGGATTTCTGCACAAATATTCTTTTATGTACATTCCAGTGAGTGAGTGAACACTATCCCAATTAATTTGGGAAATTGGCAGGGAGAGAAAAAATCCTCTGTGGAACAAGGACAGCAAAAATGCAGTCAGGTATGAATTGAAGGCTTATAAAAAAAAAACAGCATTTTGGCAGATTATAATATGTGTATTAATGAGTAGTAGACATGTGGCTACTATCAGGGAAAACTACAGAAGCATATTATATGCGTGTAAGACCAGACTGATGAAAGGCCATGTGAAGGCTTGTTTGTGCAAATTACTACACATTGCACAGGTGTCAAGTGTGCTATTCTAGGTACTTTGCCTATGCTTGTATTCAATCCCCTGCTCTAAATTTGACACTCTACTATCTCTATTTTATGTAAAAAGGAAACTAAGACTCAAATAAGAATAGAGATATTAACTTGTAGATCCTAGATCTGAACCCACTACTCCCCAAAATATAAGATGTAAACCTGCTCTAGAGGAACTTAACATTTTGACAGGGAAATATAATAATAATAATAAAAAAACATATTTATCTAAGAAGATAATAAGCCTACATGGGATGATTTCATGGAGAAAGTGTGACTTGTGCCAGGCCTTGAAGGATGGGGTAAATTTATTCAATAATACCAGGGAATAGCTACTGAATGCTTATTCTGTACCAGTCACTTTGCAT
Organism: Mustela nigripes; assembly: GCF_022355385.1. NCBI lineage: Eukaryota > Metazoa > Chordata > Mammalia > Carnivora > Mustelidae > Mustela > Mustela nigripes. Next base: position 123,625,328 of record NC_081569.1, on the reverse strand, counting down.
TCATCTTTGTCTAATTAACTTAAACCTTATAACAACAACCCCATAAAATGAATACTATTATGTTCCCCATTTTGTGTTTGAGGGAATCGGGCACACTCATTTGATTCAACTCCTGACAAATTATCCAATAACAATAAACATAGAGTTTGAGATTAATCTTCAGTCTATATCACTTATCTCTAATTGGCTATCTCTGCCTTATCACTGCATTTCAAAATATTTTAAATTCTAAATAAATCAACTAGAAATGTCTATTTTATTCAGTCTGTAGGACTGAGAAGGTCCAAGACATTATCAGAAAACTTTCTGTTTCAAATATTTGGCTAGGGCATTAATTCAGTTCACAGATAGGCAGCAAGTGAATTTTATATGCCAGGTTCTTGCTTAGGAGAAACTTTGTTGTGCATGAATCTTTTTATCTGATGAATTTGCCTTAAAAAGTATTATTTTTGCTTGGTGCTGACTGATAGATTTCAGGCTTTTTCTTTCCTTTGTAAAATGTTTTTCCTTTCTTCTTTTTCTTTGATAACTGTATAGAAAAAGAATTACCTTACAGCTGAAATGCATTAACCTTGGAAAAAGCTGTGATAGCTCTTTTATATGATTATTTTAATGGTGTGACATCCATTAGCAAGAAGGAAATTCTATTGCCCTTAACATTTTTAGAAAAGCATTGACAGAGTAAAATGGAATCTTGTTCTACCTTCCACTTGTGGAATAATTCTTATTTACAGGATTCTGAGGGGTGTTTACAACTGCTTCAACAGAACATAAGGATTAGACAAAATATGAATCAGCTCATTGTCTGGGCACAGGGTAGGCAAAATGTTTGCATAATTTTGCTGATGATGGTAGAATCCTACAAGTAGGATGAAAAGTTCTTAGAGAAAATATTTCAACAAATTCACCACTTGGTAATTCTTAACTGAACTTGATGTTACATTAATGATATGCAAATAGTAAGTGCATTATGGATTTTCCAGAAACTTTCCACTTATCAGAGAAGCAGGAAAACAAACTATATTGACTTCACAACAATTTCTGAACAAACAAACAAACAAAAAAATCAACTCCCAGAACTGTGCTGTCCAATAGAACCATACATAACAAAAGCCATACATGTAATTTAAAATTTTCTAATAAGCCACATTAAAAAGTAGGACAAAAAAGTGAATTCATTATTAATAATCTATTTAACATAAATTATTCAACATACTGTTTTAACTTAGTAAATATAAAATTAGTAAATATAAAATTAAAGATAATTCACATTTTTTCATGCTAAGTCTTTCAAATTTGATGTACATTTTATAATGATAGCACATATCAATTCAGATGCTAAGTTTTTATTGGAAATACTTTATCAGTATTTAGATTTCTTAAAATTATGATTAGAAAATTAGATTCACCTATTCAGGCTGTTCTAAACACTTCTATAAGTATTCCAGGAACTGAAATTGCCTCAAAAAACAGTTTTATTTTATTGCTTATATTCACACTGACAAAACCGGTTCATCTTTTTTAGAAGAATTGATTTAGTTTTGAATCAACAGCCTATTATTTTCAAACTTTTAACAGTCTAAGGTAAATGAATGTACTAATTCTTGAGTCTGTTTGATAACACTCCTACTGAATAATAAACTAATACTGCACAAATTAGTGAATAAGTCTAAAATTATTAAATTTTTATAGTTCTTCAGACAATTTACATAACAGTGTTAATTAAAATTAAAATCTGCATATTGATTCTTATTAGAAGAATATATAAATTAATTCATTTACCTGTTCAGCTGGCTCATAAAGAAGGTTTTCCTGTTCTTGGGGCTTCGAATTTAGCTCATTTAAATGTCACCTGAAATCAGTGAGAAAATATAATTCACACTGACATTTTGTGCATTATTACTGAATATTGGGAAATGATTTCTTTTGTTTCAAGAAAGATTTGAATTTTAGTTCGCAAATCTTGTAAAACCCTTCTATGATTCACTGAAAAAGCGTCCTTTCAGAAAACCAGAACTTAATTCATTTTATTTCTTTTAATAATTCCGCAACATTCATAGCATTTTCACCTATATACATAACAGCTTAACAGTTATCTCCATGACAGTTTTCTTAGAATTTGTTGCAGAAAACTGAGAAGAAAAATATTTTCAGTATGGATGATGCAGTGAAATAAAGCAGCAAGTTAAATTTCAGTCCATTGTGATAAAAACTTTTTATATGAACCTGAAAATAGTTTTTTAAATATTTTATTTATTTATTTGACAGAGAGATACACAGCGAGAGAGTAAACACAAGCAGGGGAAGTGGCAGAGGGAGAAGCAGGCTTCTTGCTGTGCAGACAGCCTGATGCGGGGCTCAATCCCAGGACCCTGGGATCATGACCTGAGCTGAAGGCAGATGCTTAAAGACTGAGCCACCCAGGCAACCCTGAAATTCATTTTTAAAAGATATAAAGATTCAAAAATATCTAGAGATGTTGAGAACTTTGGTTTTAACAATTTTTGTGAAATTAAGATTTTGTACATACAATCTGTGAACAGTAATAATTTTACTACTTCATTTCCAATTTGGACGCATTTTATTTCTTTTTCTTGCTTAGTTGTTCTGGCTAGAACTTCCATATTGAATAGAAATGACACAAGTGGGCATCCTTGTCTGGTTCCTGGTCTCAGAGGGAAAGTTTTCAATCTGGCACCATTAAGTATGATTTTTGCTGTGTATTTTCCATATGGCTTTTATTATGTTGAAATAATTTACTGTTATTTTTAATTTGTTAAGTTTTTCTCATGCAAGGGTATTGAATTTTTGAAAATGCTTTTTCTATGTCAATTGAGGTGATCATGTAGGGTTTTTTACTTCATTTTGCTAATGTAGTGTACTGCATGGATTGATTTTTATATGTCAAACTATTCTTATATTCCAGGATTAAATTCTAGTTGGTCACAGTATATAATTATTTTTAATATGCTATTGAATTTGGTTTGCTAGTAATTTGTTTAGGTTTTTATATCAGTCTTGGCAGGGATATGGGTCTGTAATTTTCTTGGTCTGGCTTTGGTATTAGGGTAATGTTGGCCTCAAGAATGAGTTAGGAACTGTTACCTCCTCTTTAATATTTTTAAAAAGTTTAAGAAGGCTTGGTGTTAGTTCTTTTATAAAATGTTTGGTAGAATTCACAAGTGAAGCCATCAGGTCCAAAGCCTTTCCATGTTGGAATATTTTTAAATTAATGATTTAGTCTCCTTATTAATTATAGATGTAGTCACATTTTCTATTTCTTTTTGCTTAAGTTATCCAGTTTGCTGGGAAACAAATATTCTTAATATTTTCTTATAATACTTTTTATTCTGTACAATTGGTAATATCCCCACTTTCATTCCTGATTTCAGCAATTGGAGTCTTACCTTTTATTTTTCCTTAGGCCATCTAGCTAGAGTGGTTAATTTTGCTAATATTTTCAAAGACTCAACTTTTAATTTCATTGATCTTTTCTATTATTATTCTATTCTCTATTTTACTTAAACCCATTCTAATATTTATTATTTCCTACCTTCTAGCTTTGCATTTAGTTTTTCCTTTCTTTAGTGCCTTAAGTTACAAAGTTAAGTTGTTGATTTGAGATCTTTATTGTTTTTTAATGTAAGCACTTACAGATACAAATTTCCCCATTACACTGCACTTGCTGTATTCAAAAGTTTTGGTATGTTTTGTTTTTGTTGTCATTTCTCTCTAATATTTTCTAATTTCCCTTGTTATTACTTCTTGGATCCATTGGTTATTTAAGAGTAGGTTGTTTAATTTCCAGAATTCTGTGATTTATTCTAGTTTTCCTCGGTTATCATTTTCTAACTTTATCTCAGTGAGGTTAGAGAAGTTTTTTTTTAAGATTTTATTTATTTATTTGACAGAGAGAGATCACAAGTAGGCAGAGAGGCAGGCAGAAAGAGAGAGAGAGGAGGAAGCAGGCTCCCTGCTGAGCAGAGAGCCTGATGCGGGACTCGATCCCAGGACCCTGAGATCATGACCTGAGCCAAAGGCAGCTGCTTAACCCACTGAGCCACCCAGGCGCCCTAGAGAAGATATTTTTGATGATATCTATATTTTTAAAATATATTGAGACTTAATTTGAAGCCTAATATATGTTTTTTCCTGAAAAAATGCACCATGTAAACTTGAGAAGAAGGTGTATTCTATTGTTAGGTAGATTAGTCTGTATGTGTCTGTTGATTGGTTTACTATGTTGTTCGAGTCCTGAATTTTTTTATTAATCTTCTATCTGGTTCTTTTAACCATTAAGAATGGAGTATTAATGTTTCCAACTGTTATTGTAGAACTGCCTATTTCTTCCTTCAGTGCTGTCAATTTTACTTCATATATTTTGATGGTCTATTATTAAATGCATCCTATAATTGTTTTTTAAATTAGAAAAATAATTATAATTAAAAACTAGTATTTTAATTTAAATGTAAATTAAAATTTATATAAATACAATTGTAACTTAGGCTCTCTCTGTAAATTATACAAATTAATAGTTTATGGTGTCAGCATGTAGGAAAATTTTTTTGATGAAATCAATCCAGTAACATTGACTAGATCAAAGATGTGTTTATCTGTAAACTGTATATGACACAAATGTCTAACTTAGCCTGCAGTACCACATGATGTCCTTTGTGATATAGTGGTTAAAGTGAAATGTAGACCTACTGAAACAATAAAATTGTATTTAACATAAAATGCATTCTCGAATGTTTTAATTTAAAGTAGTATTTAGGAATTGAAAGAAAATAAATTAAAATTTGTTTCTTGATTACACAAGCTTATTTATGAGTTCAACAGACATGCTTCTAGTGGCTGCCATACTGGGCCATGTAGTTTTAGAACATTTAAATTAAAGGGCACTTAAATTTTTACGTAATGGACTTGAGGTGGGGAAAACTTCTCAATTCAATTTTTAAAAATTTTATTATATTCTTTCAGTGTCCCAAGATGCATTGTTTATGCACCACACCCAGTCCTCCATGCAATATGTGCCCTCCCTAATACCTCCCTCCAAAACCTCCAAAACCTTCAGCTTGTTTCTCAGAGTCCACAGTCTCTTATGGTTTGCCTCCCCCTCTGATTTCCCCCAGCTTCTCCTTTCCATCCCCCAATGTCCTCCGTGTTATTCCTTATGCTTCACAAGTAAGTGAAACCATAAGATAACTGACTTTCTCTGCTTGACTTATTTCACTCAGCATAATTTCCTCCAATCCCATCCACGCTGATACAAAAGTTGAGTATTCATTCTTTCTGATGGAGGTATGATATTCCATTGTATACATATGGACCATTTTAGTCATTAGATCATAAAGAGGTTCACAGAGAAAGGACATAATTACATCTGTGATGGTCCTTGATGACCATTCTAGAAATCTTCATGGTTGCCTTTGCATCAGAGGTTAAGATTAAAGGTTCTAAAGGTTTTTTTTGTTTTGTTTTGTTTTGTTTTGTTTTTGACACACAGAGAGAGATCACAAGTAGGCAGAGCAGCAGGCAGAGACAGAGGAGAAGCAGGCTCCCTGCTGAGCAGAGAGCCTCACGCGGGGCTTCATCCCAGGACCCTGAGATCACGACCTGAGCCAAAGGCAGAGGCTTTAACCCACTGAGCCACCCAGGCACCCCGGTTCTGAAGGCTCTTAATGTGGCTTTGAGTCATGGGTGTTACAGTATATCAGGGTAGGAATTAAAGATATCTATCCTTTGGTAAGAACTCAGTGAAGGATAAACATTGTCATAAATATTACTGTCAATACTACTTAAGAGACATCTTAATGAGGAGTGCCTGGCTGGCTCACTTGGTAGAGCATATGACTCTTGATCTTGGGGCATGAGTTCAAGCCCTGTGTTGGGGATAGAGATTACTTAAAAGAGAGAGAAACATCTTTACGAGACACCTATAAGGTTCACGTCAATGCAAATTTTAATGTCTTGGATTAAAAGCAAATCATCATACAGATGCATTAATTTTATCTCTGTTTCACCACAAATCTGTATTTCTAGCTTCTCTCATTTTTGTTTTTTATAATTTTGTTGTTGAAACTTTTTAAGGTGATAAAATAAATAAATAAAAGTGTATCTATTCATATTCCTTCAAGAAAAAGTGTTTTTGAAATGTTTAACAAGGGGAAACTAGATGTCATAAAACTTTGGATTCATAAACATAAAATGGTTTAAAAAAAAGTCTGTTTGCTTTTTGGGAACGTTTTTACTGGAAGAGACAAATTCTGGAGTTTGCATGATTAATAGATATAATTAGTTTACAAACAGTGCAAATCAGGGTTATCTAATGGCCAATTCACTCTATAGTACAGACTTGGCCAGAATCAATACGATAATGATCATGCTTTCCTCAGTGGAGAGGGGCGTGAGGTGTAGTATATGTGTGTGTGTGTGTATGTGTGGTGGCAAGAGCTGTGTTGAGCTGTGATGGGACCCCAGAAGAACAAAGGAAATCATCAATTCTGGGCTGCCACCTGTTTGATTTCCAAGGCATTCCATTACTGGGTAGAAGATATTTGGTTTATCTATTTTGACTCTAAACTGTGGCAGACCATAGTAAAAGATTAACAAACAATACTGGTGTGCCTGGGTGGTTCAGTCAGCTAATTGTTAGACTCTTGGTTTCAGCTCAGGTCATGATCTCAGGGTGATGAGATGAACCCCACGCTGGGCTCCAAGCTAGGTGTGAATCCTGTTTAAGAGTCTCCCCCTCCCCCTGTCAAAAAAAAAAAAAAAAAAAGAAAGAAAGAATGAAAGCACATGTCCCTTGGGAAACTGTACAAGCACAGTCCTTTGGGAAGCAGGAGAGAAAACGGACATTGACTTTTTCACTGTTGTTAGGCAGACAGATACAACCTCTGTAAATTTACGAAGGGAGATCTATTGAGTAAAATAATTCATCTTTACTATCTCTAGCAAAACTTTAAACCAAAATGAAACAGTATAGTTGCTACAAATGAGATAGAAATTATATAAATATGCTTTCATAAAATGTTAAGTGGTTTTAGAACTAAGAAATAAATATGTTACATCCTTTCTTATTCTCCTGGTGACCTTAGGCAAATGACTTAACCTCTCTGTTCTTTAGTATCCTATGTGTTTAATAGTACTTCATGGGATTTATTAGACATGTTATGTCAGTCATATAGCAAAGAAACTGGCAGATAATAAAGAACTAAAGTATATATATCTGAAGTTTATATTATTATTATTTTTTTTGTATAATTTTTTTATTTTTTATAAACATATATTTTTATCCCCAGGGGTACAAGTCTGTGAATCACCAGGTTTACACAACTCACCAAAGCACATACCCTCCCCAATGTCCATAATCCCACCCCCTTCTCCCAAACCCCCTCCCCCCAGCAACCCTCAGTTTGTTTTGTGAGATTAAGAGTCACTTATGGTTTGTATATTATTATTTTTAAGATATTCTAGTTAACTAGGGGGCACCCAGGTGGCTCAGTCAGTTAGGCAAATAGCTCTTTCTTTCAGCTGAGGTCATGATCTCAGCTAATGATCCCTATGTTGAACTCCACGCTCAGCAGGGAGTTTGCTTGAGGTTCTCTCTCTCTCTCCCTCTGCCCTTCCCTGCCTCAAATAAATAGTTAAATCTTTAAAAAGAAAAAAGGGGGGCTCCTGGGTGACTCAGTCAGATAAGTATCTGCCTTTGGCTCCGGTCATGATCCCAGGGTTCTGGAATTGAGTCCCACATCGGGCTCCGGGCTCAGCAGGGAGTCAGCTGCTCCCTCTCCCTCTCCCCTGCTCCTGTGCACATTCACTCTCTCTCTCAAATAAACAAATAATCAAATCTTTAAGAAAAAAAAAGATATTCTGTTTAACTCAAATATAGAATGATAGTAAATCAGTGTAGATACTATATGTAAATATGTAGATAGATAAATATATAGTGTATGGCATACTTTACTGTATTTAGTGGAGAGATCTCTTATACTTTTAAAGTAGAGTTAAGGAAAAAGATGATACCTCTAGAAAGTAGAATATGGTGGCCGGATCACCAACCATTCATCTGAAGTCTTGATTTCCACTTCAGTTTTGTTATTTGTTGATTTTTTTTTTTTTTTTTTTTTGTATGTAGGTAAGTAAATTACCTCTGGTAAACCTGACTTTCTTCTTTAGAAAATAATAATAATGATAGCCTTCTTTCTGGTCTTCCAAAAAAGATAGTTTAAATATTCAAATAAAAACATAGATGGAGCGGGATGCCTTGGTGGCTTAGTGAGTTGGGTTGAGTGTCAGACTCTTGGTTTCTGCTCAGGTCATGATCTCAAGGCCACGAGATCGAGCCCCACATGGGGCTCTACACTCAGTGTGCAATCTGCTTGTGATTCTTTCTCTCTTCCTCTCCCTCCCCTTTACTCCTCTGCTTGCTAGCACTAGTGCTCTCTCTCTCTCTCTCTCTCAAATAAATAGATAGATAAAAACTTAAAAATATATACATGGAAAGTATTTTATAGTTATGTAAAATTTTCCAACTTTCAAATATTCTTATTAATAGAATATCCTAGTATGTGTGAGAGAAAGGGCAAAGTAAGCCACTAAGACAAAAGAATTAATACAGAAATTAAAGAAGTGTAAAAGAAAGTATCTGGCTTGCAAGAATGAAGGCATTATCGCTTACTTGGGTAGATTTAAGTTAAAAAAAAAGTGTGTTTTTAAGGCAGTTAATATAGTGGCTGGCACATGGCTCTCAATAATTGTAACTAGTAAAAGTTAATTATGGAGTAATACCCCATCCACATAAAAAAATAATAAATCTAGGAATTTACCATGCTTTGGTCAATAAAAAGGCAGAGTTTCAGAGATATGCGGATCATATGGCAATATCTGTCCCAATGATTCAGTATGGCAATACAGTCAATGTTACTATAATAAATTAAAACCAGATTCATCGTACCTATAAAAGCAAATACAACAACCAGCAATAATGACAAATATGAATCACACTTTTAGAGTCTGCCTCTGAGTCGAAATTGCTTGGCCAGGTATCACCTCATTAATTCTCTTACCCTCAAGATAAATGAACCAATTTTATAATCTTAAGAACACTGAATTATATTTCAGAGAATAATCAGAATTACTGATAGAAAAGAACATACTTGAAATCTCCCTGATTCCTTATGGCTTTACATTTCAAGGCAAAGCCAAGGCTTTTTAGGGGTTGAGTTTTTTTATTTATGGCTGGATTTTTTTTTTAATTTCTTGATTAAAGGGGAAGGATTGAAAAGCTCCATAAAAGGGAAATTGGACATCAAATAGCTCTCACTTGACTGAATTTTGATGACTTTAGTATGAATTAATCACAGACATAGAGGTAAAATTTCCCTTGAAATACATATTCGGTCTTTAAATTAATAAGATAATGTACCTGGGACACATTGCCTTTGGAGAAGGCAACTACACAAAGTATTTTCAAATACTTCTTTCATCAAAAATAACAAAAAAACAGGACACATTCTCTAGCAGCAAACTCCAATACTATTGAGATTTGTCTCTTATTAATGTTCTTTTGGATTGGTTCCTGGAATTTAATGATTAAAATTGGCCTGCAGAAGAAGAGATAGCAGGGTTATAGGAAACCTGGATTAAATGTGAAGATGCACAAATTTTAGAAAGAGTTCCAGGAAGACTCTGGTTTTCTGAGGAGTCAGGGAGTGGGAGAGCTGGGACAGCTCTGAAAATCTAAGGAGAAGAGAACCCTACACCCTACACCTGTGCAACATGGTACCATCTCACATCTCCCTGTTAAGTACCGGCTGTTCATGGAAGAGTTCATCCATGAAAACCATGCTTAGGAAAAAAAGCAAAAACAGAAAACAAACAAAAATGACACACAAATGATTTTTCCCTTGAGCTTCCTGGAAATAATGATGAGTAGGGGAAAAGGAGAAGACTGGAAGAGGAGGGGAAGGGCGATAAAGACCCTGGTGGTGGTGACCATGGTGGTGGCAGTTGCCATGGCTGTGGGCATGGCAGCTGTAGCAGGGATGATGATGATAATAAAAAAGTCCTGTTCTTATATAGACAGAATGACCTCAAATATTTCTTTCTGCCCTGACTGATAGATAATATATTGGTTGGAAAGAGCCCAGAGATAGATGATATAAATTCTGTCCTCTTACTTTCAATATTGTAATCTAATTCATTTATCCCTCATAGGCAAATTGCTTTTTCTGTTTACAACTGCTTGTCTTTCTCCTTAAAGTTAAAAAAAAAAATTGCTAGGTCTCTGGAACTTCCTAAATCCTTTTTATGCCTATTAGAGATACGAGGTATATTGAAGATATATTACCTTTCTTATGATTTTTAATCTCTTTGTGTTAGTTTGACCATATTCTCTTTCGACCCATCCCAGTGAATTGCTCTAATGATAAATTGGGTTTTAAACTCTAGAAAGAGGTATTTTTGCAGGGGACAAGAGAGAACTATATTTAGGATACATTAATATAAATTTATGTATTTATAATATAAAATCTATAATCATCTGATCAGTGCTCCTTCTTACCTTACCACTGAAGTATAGCACATATAAAGCACATAATCTTAAGTGAACAACTGAATTAATTTTTACATATATCTAAATTGGAATTAATATGTAGATTAACATATAGAGTCATTATCCCAGAAGCCTCTGTTATACTCTTACATAGTCAACACTCTCCCTCCAAAGCTACTGTTCTGACTTCAGCCATCACTAAATAACTTTACCTGATTTTTTAATTTCCTATAAATGGAATAGTATAGGACATGCTTTTTGTGTCGGGCTTATAGTATTATGTTTGCACAATTTGTCCATGTTGTTCGAATAGCTGTAATTTATCATTGCTGTGTATTATTCTATTGTATTAATAATCCATACATTAACAAAACATCTACTTATTCCAAGTAGGCATAGACATCCACATCACATCAAGTTTTAGCCTATTATGAGTAAAGCTTCTATGAAAATTTTGTACATATTTTGTGGAACACCCATGCACTATTGGAATTCTGGAGTGAATTGCAGGACCATTGAGGATGGACACTTTCATCTTCAGAAGATCTCACCAGTTCCTAAAGTGGTTTACCAATTCTCATTCTTACCAGTGGTGTATAAAATGATATTGCTAAATATTTTTATTAGTTTTAACTCAATTTTCATTTCTGTTCCTTCTCAAAGTTATTGTTAATCCAATGTATTTTTTGCCATGTTCTGACCAATTTTTTTGTTCTCTTGCTGGTAAGGCTCTTTAACTGGTTGTTATCTTTTTTGGGCTACATCGTAAGACCCAGGCTTTTAATTTGAAGTTTTCTGGTGGCCATGATCCCTTAGGAAGTGGAAAAGGAAGTGTTCTTTTGAAGGCCACATGAGTCGGCTAAGGTATCTGGAAGATTCCGTCTTAACTCCCATACTTACTTGTTCACCTTAGTCTTAGGGACACAGAAAACAGTCTATATCAAGTTCGTCTTTGACTCCGGCTGTCTAAGCACACTCACACAAAGATGATGTCAGCCTGCCCAGTGAGTGAACAGTTAACAGTCGGCTGAAGTCTTCCCATCATGAGGCTATAATTCTATAATCCAAACACCTTCCAATTCCACAGGTGACAGAGTCACACACTGCTCATCCTAGTTTGCTCCTATAAAACATTTATTTCTCTTAGGATAATACATCATTCTGTTTTTCAGGAAGCCGGTTACCTTGGCAAACCTATTCCCTCTCTCTAACGCGTTTTTTGTTCAGTATTTCTTTCAGAAGGCCTGAAAATCTCATTCTTCTCTTTCCATTTGCTAAGGGGAAAAGCGACATTTCTCCTATTTATTAATTCATTCCAGGTCCCATTTGAATGAGTTGCTCTTTTCAGAGACAAATAATGAATTGGTATGTTATTGAAAAAAGAGATACTCCATGATGTGTCTTTTACCTGTTTAACTTCCCATACAGTGGGCAAGCAGATGTATTTATAAGATCAAGTATATTTGAACAGCCAGAGAAAGATGTCAGTTAAGTACAAATGGTATTTACTTCATATCAGGCTAGACTGTCTTACCACTGGCTGGCTTTTTACTACTGTATTGTAAACAAAATAGAGTCAAATGTTGATCTCTGGAGCCACTTGAGGTTTTTATAGCTTTCTGAAATGTATCATAAAATGTAGACTTGCATATTTCCCTTGATATATTTTTTGTAGTTCAGTTTATGGATGGTTTACAAATTATCATATATGTGAGTAGAAATATGGATGAATTATAAGCACATATATTCCTTTTTCCACTGTATAATTCTAAAAATAATTTAACCTAAACTCTTTACATGAGTTTGAGATTATTTTTACTTGCAATCATCTTCGGTCTAGAATATTAATTCAAGGTGTTCTCTATTTTAGCCTCTTGCCAAGAGGAAGAAGTTCTAAATCATAAGGACATAAACATGAGGCCATCCCAAACAATAATTTATTGAGCTATGCTTGAAAAAAAGCCTATTTCAGAGCTTTGGAAATGGGAAATAAGTAGGTAGAACAATAGATTCTCAAGATAGACTAAAACTCCAGAGGTCACCTGAAATAAACCACCATTTCATTGCTTAAGTGTCCTCTATAGTTACAGTTGGGGATTAAACACTTCCAGAGTTCTCCGCAAAAGTATAACTATGTAGAAGTAAAACCCTTCACTAAATGGTTGTCCTGAGGCCGGTAGTCCCTTTAGGACCAAACGGTATAGTTTGAAACATACTTTCAGTGACAACTCCACAAGCATTTAAGGGGCACCCTCTCGTTTCCCTGTAACTTGCCTTTCTGGTTTAAACCTCTGGTTCTTTCATCTATTCCTCATACACTGAGTTTTGATTCCCCTTCTCAATAGCCGTCGCACTCTTCTGTGTGCATTCTAGTTTGTGGCAAAGAGAAATATCCACCACTATAGTTTCAAACTGTTCATAAGAACAGAATGTCGTCATTCTTGACATTCTTTGAAGCAGACTGTTTCCATTCACAGTTTAGCATATAAATGTAAACATATACAAATGTAAATATCTATAAATGTACCTTATTTGTAATTATAAATTATATGCATAATTTATAATTATATATTATAATTTATAATTATATATAATTTATAATTCATAATTGTGATAATTATGATTATGTATAATGTAATATATGATATAATATAATATAATTTATAATTATTTATATTATATAACTATACATTATAATATGTATTATATGTAATTATATGATTATGTATATATAAAAATACAGAAATATGTATATATAAATACATAAATATTTAAAATATATAAAAATACAGCTTTCAGTGATGAAGCTTATTATAACTTCAGTCTTTCACATAGTGTTAAGCCAAATTTCTACCATATTGAATTGGAAGTTTGTGAACTATCAAAGGCAGAGAATGGTGGATTAGAGAAGAGGTAAACATAAATATTCTGTTTAATGCTATTTATTTTTAAAGCTTAACCCATAATTTTACTTTATCAGGTCTTTTGGATTCTGATAAGTCCTACCAGCTTTATATGAATTAAAAAATTTGGTCAGTATTTTAGCAGTTCTTACTAAATCTGTAATTAAAAATGTTTTCAAGAGAGCACAGTTTTAGATAAAATCTCATATAATTTGATCCATTATTCATATTGTTTGGATAAAGCTCTTTATTCAGTTATAAATCCATCCAAATAACATTGGTTCTTCATCTTAATCAGCATTTCTTCCACAGAACTTCTTAAAATGTGGGGTGCCTGGGTGGCTCAGTGGGTTAAGCCTCTGCCTTCAGCTCAGCTCATGGTCCCACATTGGGCTCTCTGCTCCGCGGGGAGCCTGCTTCCTCCTCTCTCTCTCTCTGCCTGCCTCTCTGCCTACTTGTGATCTCTCTCTCCATCTGTCAAATAAATAAATGAAACCTTTAAAAAGAAAAGAATTTCTTAACATGTCACACAGCTCAAAGAAACTCATGGCAATATGGCGCATTCTGTTTATGGGGATACATTTGATGGAACTGGCTACTTACGGGGAAGATTCTTCTCTTAGAGCTTTTGATCTGTTCCTTCTCGTGCTTTGTATTTGCTGAATAAAATTTCCCATGTAAAAGTGGACCACCCAGGCCAAGTTTTCCCCAGAGAATAAGCAAATAATAATAAAATCTATTTTACTAACATGTATATTTTATATCAGTTAGCAGAAAAAAAGTGATATTAATTTTGGAAATTAATCTTATTGGAAGATTAATAATCTTGGAAATTAATCTTATTTCCAAGCATTCCCAGTTCTTGAAATGTAAGTCCCATGTCAATTGGAAATTTAGATTATCATTCATTTCATAGATAAATTTTTATTACCTAGTTTATGAAATAGTTAGAAATTTATGACTTTAAAACACAGGATACTATCCCTGTCCTCAAGAAATTTACCATCTTGAGTAAGAAATTAGAACTCAGAAGTGATGAATTAATACCTGTTTTTGAAGGTACTATGAAAGTTAATGGCTCTATTCAAAGAATTTGGGGGAGTCAGTTGATTTTTTTAAAAATGAGTAAAATAGTGGTCGATTGCCTCGAGGTACAGAATTTGGGAAAGAGAAAAAAAAATATATCCAAAGAGGAGTCTAAAGGTCTTTGTGTAAAAAAAAAAAAAAAAAAAAAAAAAAAAGATTTAATCTAACTGCTATAACTTGTTTAGGCATTCACTAAAGAATTACATTACCTTTCAGTGAATTTTTGGTTTTTGGTATGGATTTTTTGTATGCAGAAACTACTCTCAAAATGAATAGCTTGTTCTACTTAAATGGATATCTTACCTTGACCATATTTAGAATAAAGTCTCCTTTATTTTGAGTTATCTGTGCATCCCTATATTACTTCCCAAATACCAATAATCCAATAGGGGATATACTTCACTTCTGATTCCCAGTTTAGACTTCATAGTTTTTAAGGACAACTTCCAGGCTCTGGGACGTGTCAACAATAAGCTTAATAGTGGTGATTTGGCAATAAAGTTGGTAAGTTTAGGTAGGGCTCTTGTGACATCTGGGCATAGTGTCTAAAGCATTCTCTCTCTCTCTCTCTAAGCTTGTTTATTTTATTTATTTATTTATTTATTTATTTATTTATTTATTTATAATCTCTATCCCCAACGTGGGGCTTGCACTCATGACCCTGAGATCACGAGTCGCATGCTCTTCCAAATAAGCCAGCCAAGAGCCCCAAGGCATTCTCTTTGAGTTAGCCATGTCAAGTCTAGTTTCATAAACCTGTGCAGTGGGCTTGAGCACAAGTGCAGCCCACTTGTTTTCATGTTGGTGTCTTCTGGTAATTAGATACTCTTAAATTACTCCACTGAACACAGAGAAGACTGCAAAGGAGAAAGGAGGTCACCAATATTTCACAGCTTCATGCTTCTACAAAATGATATACACAACATATGTTGTACTAAAATATGTCAGCACTTACAATATCCTAGGCATTGTTTTAGACATCTTCTATTTACTTTAATCCTCAAAATAACCCTCTAACACAGCTATCATTTACCCTATTTTATAGAAACATTGAAGATTACAGAGTTTATTAAATGAGATCCCTTGATTCAAGTCTTATAGCTATTAACGATTACAGTCAGAATTTCTGAGATCACTTATTCTTAATTTCTAAGTCTCTGCTCTTTATGGGAGCTCTTTTTCTCTGAAGGTCTGGATTATCCATGAATAAATCTTCTTATAAATTTTATGACTTAATACTTCATCCTCTGTTGCTGTTATACTTTTGGGTCATTTTATAAAAAATGCCTACCAACAC